>NW_025202580.1:0-7937 GCF_004010195.1 Chiloscyllium plagiosum
CTCTACTTTTGTTGTTGCCCTTATCAGGAACAAGAATTCCTGAATCCCTGACCAAGAAATGAACCCAAACCACAGCGGTGAAAGCGCTGCATCGTAACCTCTAGTCGTCCAGGAAGGACGGCATGTGTAATTGCATCTTCTCTTCACAGCATAGCTTTCTTTCCTTGCGATGAGAAATTTATTCCAAAAAAGAATGTTCGTGACAAGGTCTGGAGATTTATCCGCCTTTGAACATTTTCTGAGACCTTCAGCAATTATTTTCCTGTAATATGAAATATTCATCAGTATGTATTTCCATGATTTCTGCAGTCTGCTTAAGTGCAACGTATCTCAAACTGAACTATTCCATCTTGCTTGCATTTGGTCTGTATCCCTCTAATCATTTCTTCTTCATTTAAATGTCCATATGTCTTTCTAATAATGTAACAGTATCTCGACGTACCAATTGCTTCAGCAGTTGATTCCATATAGAATCTGTGTGAAAAGGTTATCTTGTCATTCCGTGTAAATCTTATGGATTCTGGACTCCCGTATCCAAGGGAAAAATACCTTTGCTGTTCACCTTATCGAGAGCACTCATGATTTTATGAATCTCTATAAAGTCATCCTTCGATCTCCGATGCTGCAGTCCGACAAGTCAAAACCGACACAGTCTCTCCTCGTTATATTACAATCGAGTCCTGGGAACATGTAAATGCTTTGTTGCATGAAGCAACCCAGAGTCAAATGCAATCCAGCCGGTAGAAATATCACCTAATGTCAATTTCTTTGATGATTGGTCAAATAGTTTAAGAAAAGGAATCGTCCTCTTCATACATGGTGGGTGAACATTCGGTATTGCTTTCTCCACAGTAAAAACTGACGTGAAAAATTCGTTTAATGGCTCTTCCATCTGCTGAGCTCAAACGCAATGAAAACCTCTTTAATCTTTATGGTACTATTTCTCGAGTTGTTCTCTTGCCATATATGCACTTGTAGACCCTCTTCCTGATTATCTTCAGTCCTGGCCGATTCGATAATTTCATATCCCCACTTTGCCTTCCTGGTCTGCATCTTATTGAAGTCCCTCCAAGAAAATCATTTGAACCCTGTGATAAACAGATTTTAATCAGCATGGGATTCGAAGGATAGCTGATATTGCAGGAAACTGTATCCGTGGATTATCAGATGAGCCATAATCTCACTGAATAGTGAGAGCAGACTGTATAGGTTGAATTGCTGACTTCTGCTCTTGCATCTTTTTGTATTATTTCTGGACTTCAAAATGCTTCTTTTTTTCCTTTATCAATAAATTTCCCGGGCATTAGAAGAAGAAGATTTACAGTGCAAAGGATTAAAACCAAATAAATCTCTGAGGATCTGTTGACCCATCAACGTGTTGATACGAATGAGAAACGTCAGTTACTCTCAAAATGGGCCTGGATTCTAGTGGTTAATTAGACTCACTGTCCACCGACCATCTCACTGTGTGGAGAGGCTGTTCATCTGCACTGGTGTGGGAAGAGATTTGATGTGAAATCCAAAGTACTGAAACAACAGCAAGTTCATAAGTGAAGGAAGTGCCTGTGTTTTACTGTGCTTCATCGTGTGCCAAAGTCTAAACTAGAAGTTTTGGTTTCAATTCCAGCTTACTGTGGAGTTGTACCAAGGAGTTTAACTGTTTCTTAATTGGTGATTGAATTATGCCCATCGTGTCTTCTTAATATTCCAGAAGAAACGAAATGTGTTCCAGTTTCCTCCTGTTCTACAGCAGCTAATTCATTCAAAATAAATTCTTCAAACATCAGAGAAGTGCTTGGTTTTCTCCATATTGCCCGGACTGGAATTGTTTGTGTGACTGAGAAGTCACAACTGGTGCTAAATAATATGCAGTCAGGTGTGGCATTTGGTGCAATAGTCACCACTGTTTTCTCAGAGGGCTAGGGCCCTTGCTTCAACTGCAGCCTTGGGTGATATTTTGTGTGGAGTTTGCACAATCTCCCCATGTTTGTGTTGTTTCCATTCCACGGCCCAAAGATGTGCAGGTTAGGAAGATTTGCAATTGCTAAATTATCCAAGGAAGTCTGGGTTAGATACTTAGCGATGGGAAATGCAGGGTTACTGAAGGAGGTTGGGGGCTATTCTGGGCGGGATAGTGTTTGGAAGGCAGGTGTGAACTTGTTGGGTAAATTGGCCCATGTCAGGCATTCCATGTTTCTGTGAGTCAAATAACCAAAGCTTACTTTTTGATTGAACAATAGACATTGACACAGCTCCGAACGATTGGGTCTGAGACAATAACCTGCAAAACCCCTGCAGTGATGTGCTGGCCTTGGGATGATTGACATTCAGAAATTGCAACCATTTGGGCTGGATGATTGCACCAAGTGGAGAGAGTTACATTGTTGAAAGCACACATGTTCTCTCTAAAATAGTGTATTTTCTGAAAGTTGAAGAAAATTAAGACTGCATGCTTTGCTCCCTGAATGAAAAGGCTGGGGGACGGGTTGTTCCAAAATAGATACAGGTAACACGTCTCGGTGAAAACCTGATTTTTTTTCTTGCTGTTTCGACAACAACTCACCATTAAACAATTACATTAAATTATGTCCAGGGTCCCAGAAGCTAATAAATTTTCAATTTTTGTTTTGCTTTGGCATCTGGAATCTAATCAATTTATACAAATTAATGTGTCATTGGAGTGTATATAAAAACAATATCTTGAAAACTAGAGTGAGAGCTATTGCTGGAGAGTTACCTGCCCATCTAACACTTCCATCTCTAAGAAATTAGAAAGCACTCTCTATCAAAATGTACCTTTTTCTGCAAAACGTACTCTGTAAAAATGAAAGAAGTTGAAACAATTGAGATGAGCAGGTAGAAGTTGGAAACAGCGGAGCACATACAAACTGTGTCGACTTGAGATGAAGTTGATGTAATGTTTAACAAATGTGATATTGAAACAGCATTTTAATAGATTGCTTTCAGTTAATGGAAAGAATATTTAGTTTGTTGATTGTTTGTTTAGTATTCGCAATAGATTGAAATTAAAAAGTTGTTTTTCTTTAAGTGTTGGAAATTAGAATTTATGTGTCACTCACTCATGTTGGAATAGATTACGATTTGAGGAGAGGTTTTCCGAATGTTTAATTAACGAGGGATTCCACGTTCTCGTTGGAACAATGTTTCCTTTGATTCCAACTGACTCCAGTTTTGCAAAAGCTCTTCAATGACTTTGTCATTCGGACGCACCCTTAATTTCAAGGGCAGTCAATCTCACCTTGCCTTGTGAGAGCAGTATTTTATCTATTTTGGACTATTCATGTTATGAGGACAAAAGTTAAGTGCATCTGATGGAACACGCAGTATCAGAGAGCTGCTTATTGTTGACTGAGTACAACCTGAAAGCACAGTTATTACTCACTGCCATCACTTTGCTGATAGTTGAGCATTGGTTGACTGGACTAAGGTTTGGATTTGCCCTGCTTTTGTGGACTGGTCACAACTGAGCATTTTTATTAACCTGCATCAATATGAATGTCGTGGTTACAATGCGTTGTTGTGAAAGCTGGAGAAGGGCATTGAGTATGCTGACCTTCAATCATTATATCGAAGGGAAAGACAGACTTGAAGGCCCAAATGTCCGCCTGCTATTCCGATATATCAATGCTGGGGACATTTGGGGTGGGGGAAGTAGTATAGAATCGTCCAGGGTCTCCATGATTTCACACTTCTGCCTGGAGATTACTAAAATGTTTCCGTCTTACCTTGTGCACGGATTGTGCTGGACGCCCCCGTCTGCCCCATGAAAGAGACAACCTTTGAGATAAGCAGCTCATTTCCAGTCTGGCTTGTTAATAGTAAGGACCGAGTGAATTTCTCCCTTACCTGTCTACGCTGGCACTCGCCTCATCCTCGTTCGCTCTGCGTTTGGTGGATTAATCTTTCCGCCCCCTACTCTTGTTGGACAGGAGCCGCTGTCAATCACCTGTTTAGCAGACATGTGCAGTATTATGTGAAGTGTTGGTGCAGACATAAAACCACGGTCTGGAGCCATACTGGCTCGAACCGGAGGCTTACTAACACTGGGAGTGTCAGAAATACCCAATGTTGACCTAAAAGTCTAAATAAGACTGTTTATTACTTTGTGTTAGCGTCAGCTGCATAGTTTCCAACAGTATCAAGCACAGTGTGAACATTCTGAGCTGAATCTCGTCGGGTTACAAGGGAGGGGGACTGTGGACAGTATTGAAAATTAGAAACACTGCCTTAAATCATCCCAGTATTTATTAGAGTTAACTAATCAGCATGAAGTGAAGCAGAAAGCAAGATGGCTCACGAGATGGATTCAAGATGCAGTTGAGTACAAGCGGAAGCACAGGAACGAAGGGAAAACTGGCAGGTTGAGAGAAATCACATTGAAACAACAGTCTCCGGCAGTTAAATATTTCAGCCATGACGTTAAATTGGAGAAGGCGGACAGGAAATTCAAAACAATTTTTCAAAATCATGTGGGTACAGTACAGAATTGATGGTGAGAAAGTGTTCCCACTTGGAAAAGCTTTGAGAGGAAGAGTGGAGAATTTTATAAAAATCAAAGAAGAAAATGTGATGCAAGAAATAAACTTCACAAAACGACATAGTTAGAATTTGAATTTTTTATGGATCTGTGGTTTGGGCTTTTTCAGTGAAGGGCATTTAAACATTATTTTATAGAGAAAATTACAGGATTACAGCGGGAGAAGTCAGGGAAATGACACAAAATCAGAAAGCATAATCGGGGAATCGTGTTGACCCAAATGGTTGAATAACCTCCTCTGTACATGAACAATTCTGTGATTCAAAATTATTCATTGAATCTCCACACAATCACTCAAGAACATGGCACTAATATTTCATATTCAGTCTGGTTGCTGAACAATGCTGTGATTAATTATTTGAGAGAATCATTGACTAACTTGAATTATCAAGCACATCACTGTTTCCAGATGCAATTTTTCAAACAAAACGCTTCATAAATAAATTATCCGTAACAGAATTTCGATTTTGTCGAAGCACGAGGAAGAATCTGGGAAACAGATTTAGAAATTTGAGGTTAAAAGAAAGGAAAATGTTTTGACACGAATTGGTTTCCCTGGCAAAATCCCTGTTCTATAATTGGCAGAGCTGAATTTTGTGCATTTTCTTCTATTTGATTAGAAAGAGAGTATTTGCTGATGGGAAAATTAAACAAGACACTATACTGAGATCTGAAAGAGCCCCGCGTTTCATCAGCAACTGATCGCTACCTCTCAATGTGTTCATGTGACAAGTTTACTAACATTAGCATTATTGATTCCCGATGTGGGTAAATGGGCAATTCGGCTTAAAATGTCCACACCAACTTACTGCATAGCATTCATACGAGAGTCACCCCTCTCCCCGCCAACAGCGCACTTCCCAAGACCAGCCAATATAAACCTGAACACTGTGGGCAATCCACTTCACCAGCACACATTTGCACTGTAGGAGGAAATACGCACACTCAAGTGGAGATTGTGAAAATTCCACACAGACTATCACCTAAGGCCGTGGTTGAACCCAGATCCTTGGCGTTGTGAGGCAGCAGTGCAATCCACCGTGACAGCCTATTGGTATAAAATTGCAATAGTACATAGAAACTGAGTTGGTGTTCCAATGAACAGACTGTGGAAAGATTAAGAGTCAGTTACGCAGCTATAAAATCATTTGCTTCCAAAATTTGTATGTTTTCCCTGAAACCAATTCTGTGATTGTTTGATGTTTGCAAAGACCAGCCTGCCTCAGCAGCGAATTGATTCAAATATAAGGAAATTTCTCACCGTTATCCAGGGCATCCTTCTTTCAGTTAGGGTAAGGATCGTGGATGTTACTGATAGAGAGGTCGGAGTAAACTCATATTATTTTCGGGTGAGCGCCATCACTATCATTCTCACTTTCCTCCTCTTAGGTCTCACAGTAAAATCTATGACCGCTGTCTATTAATGTATTTCCGTTATTCATGGGAACACTTTGATTTTTCACACAGTACTAATTCTCATTAATGTTCTCAGCCTCCAGAGATTCAATGTTAGTTGGACAGGGACATGGGAGAGGTAGTGAGATCCTCCCTGACAATGGTGGATAGATCTCCACCATTCCTTGAAATCCCTAATTTTGTCTGTTCTCTGCCCTGATCACCTGTGATCGCACACATACGTACTCCATTCTCACATCCGGGGCGCAGATTAGATACGAATCCAATCCGTTCGTTGATGTGGATCAGTTTCTTTTGATTCTTGAAACATTTGGCCATTCTAATTCTGTGATTGAGTCACTTATTGGTGTCAGGACATGAGCAGAAGCGGTCAAATTTAAAGTGCCCCCGCTCAGCCAACTTTCAGCCAGATCTACAAACGTGTCTCTCATTCACCCCTAATTGTCACTTTGTACCACCAACAAATGCATTAATATTCAGAACAGCAGATAAACTCGCGTCGAATGTGTTTACTCTGACAGTGGAATGAAAAGTCAATGTTCAGCTCAGAAAACAAATATTCAATGGAAGATTATGCAATGGGGGAGTCAAACTTATGACCTGATATTTAAAATCGCTTATTCTCCTAACATTGGCAAGTGGACAACACTAATAAGCTACAATCACATCTCTTATCAAGGCCAGGTAACTGTTTAAAAGCTATTCACTGAATTAAATTAACCATCGGAGGCCAACAACATTAATGCTTTCTCATTAATAATTCAGTGGAATCTTTAAGATATATGATAAGGAAGCAGTAAAGATTGGAGGAACTTTGTAACAGGAGTAGACCATTGAGCCCTTCGATGTCATTCCAACATTTAAAGAAACCATGGCTGATCGGAGGCCAAAATCCATTTTCCGACCTTTTGCCTTTTGTTGTTGGAAGTGCTTCTGAACATGCATCTTGAATGGTCTGGCCCTAATTTTAGATTATGAGCCCTATCAACGCAGAAATATTTTTGCGAACAGCCGAACATGCTGACTGAATGCAAAACAGAGTCTGAGGTGTAATAAATATGTAGGATTCCGAAACATGTCACGTCGAGTTCCAACTTTCGACTGCATTTCCTGAAATAGCAGTTGTCCTCGATCAGTGTTCCACTTCCAAAGTATAGGCTGGGACTTTCATTGCCGAAAGATGGGGGCAGTCTTGTCGCAGCCATTGCATACCCATCTATGTCACGAGGAATCATCCTTGTGTGCGGATACATGCAAAGTAATTTTGCAGTTTGTCTGCCATTGTCTTCCTTTCAATTACGGTGTCACCTGTGTCGCTCATCAGAAACATGGACAGACCAAACCGAATGCATTTTTTCTTGATGTAACGACACCGTGGTAAACCTTTCTGCTAACGAAACCAAACACACAGAAAATCTCACATCGTCTCATAACCTGTTCATGTAAAAGCGACAAAGAGCGACTCACATTCCACTAATCAACAAAAATATATCAATTTGATTCTGTAACTCTAAAACTGAACATTAAAGAACAAATATTGAAAACTCTAAGACTTCTTCGATTGGGTTTTAATAATTGGGACATAATTTAAACTAATTCGTTAAATTGGGACTGATGTTAATTAGTCGTTCTGGATTGCTATTAGACAGAGGGAGAACTGGTGGTGATCGACACTGAGGGAAATCTCACAACAGATGAAGAGAGGTTTTGAAAGGAGAGTCTTTCCTCGTAAGCTGATGCATTTAAACCCACACTTTTGGCGGCATAAGGAAAACAGGCAATCGTCTCTGAGAAAGTGTTTGGTTTTCAGAAACCTCTTCATGGAGGAAGACTGAGAGTGCATGTTCCAACAAACAACTACGCTCACTGTTATTGGTTAAAGAAGCTGTTTTTGTTTGCTCCTCTGCAGCCTTCAAGACATGGAATTACAATTTGGATGAACATTTAAAACGTCTTTGAACAC
>NW_025202581.1:0-5580 GCF_004010195.1 Chiloscyllium plagiosum
GGCAACGACTGCTGCTGTTTGGGAAGACAGCGAAGTAATTTCCACCTGGGTAGTTTCGGAGAATGTTTACATCGCAGGTTATAATAGGACATGTTGATGCGCTGGGTTTCAAATCTACGTCTAATTTGGGATTTCTGCATTGGGAAGCAGGTAAACACATCAAGAAGGTGAAAAGCACTCTTCCATCATCAGTCGCCAACTGTACAGCTGCCTTGCAGAAATTAAAAGGGGTAAAGTCAAGGGATGGACTTTGAGTGAAACATTCTCTGTGTACTGTCCGTGGGCCCAGTCTGAGATGAGTTACTTGGAACATTGCTCATCATTTTAGAGAAAATGTGAAATTTGACAATTTACATTTAAAATTCTTGCATGGGAAGGTCAATGTTGCTTCAGGTTGTGGCCTTATCTCAGTTTGTAGTAAATTCCGGGATCAGTGAGATGTTTGAAGGAAGAATCAGGGTAATGTGACAGACAGCAATATTGTAACATATTTTTGTAAAAATCCTCCTGCAATGAGTCACAGAATGCCACTAGCCTTCTTCCTAACTCGCTGTAGCTTCACTTTAAATTCCTTTGACTGATCCATTACCCCGCCTATGCCACGTAATGGTTACAAATAGTTGGGATGTCGTGGGGGGGGCAACACAGAAAATGAAAGCTGCAGTAGCAATAAGTGGAACTAGAGGTCAAGAAACGTGGGGCGGCTCGGTGGCTTGGTGGCTTAGTGGTTAGCACTAAGCACTACAGCATCGTAGTTCAAGAGAACCCAAGTTGGGTTCCAGCCTCAGACGACTGTCTGCGGGGAAGTTGCGCGGCCTTCCCTTCTCTGCGTGGGTTTGCTCCGGGTGCTCCGGTTTCCTCCTCCAGTCCAAAGATATGCAGGTACGTTGGTTATGCTAAATTGCCCATGGTGTTTGGTGCATTAGCCAGAGGGAAATGGGTTCATTTTAGATTGTTGGTGTGGACTACTTGCAGACTTTCTCTTCAAACCTTACTCTGATGTATTTCGCTCTCTGCCTTTTTTGGGGTTAGCAGATGTTATCAATTTCACTCCTAGTAATATGACCCCGGGAAATCTGGTTTTATTTCTCTGGAACTCCCTTCCTCAGACAGTAATAAAAGTCCTGGGTAATGGGTTGTGTCTTATTTCTCACAGCTACAGAGCACTCCATATATCTGCCGTGCCCTTTCTATTTATTACCAGCCTGCTCCAGGCAACCAGACTCTGATTTCATTCTAGATTGAGCGCAGTCACCAGCTTACAGAGCTTGTCAGGTAAGGTCTGTTTCACTGACACTTACGCAATGCCAACGGCAGTCAAGGCAAGGTTATCCAGTCCAGCCGCATCTGACATGGGGATTGTGAGCAGCACCAACAGGAACAGGCAGAATGTCTGCATTTTGAGATTTGTCAGCATCCTTGAACCGTGCTATACGGAAAACACATAAAAAACTGAAACGGGTGAGAAAAACAACTCTTTCAATTCGTACTTCATTGGCAAGAGTGTGAAAGAGATACAGGGACACACATGGCAACAAACAGAAAATGTCTCTTTATCGTCCTGCGTCGTGCTTGTCCATTAATTAAGCAGATGTTCTGGCTATCTCCCATGGATGAGATTGGAGTTTCTTACAGAAGTTACAGGGTATAGCTAACCTTTCAGAATAGGTGCAATGGTCCCACAGCTCTCTTGCAGGTAAATTAAAGGAGATGTGTACTCAGTCTCCATGTGCAACAGAAGCTCGACAATGTGCACTTACGTAGTATCTTTAAAGAATTGATACGTCCCACAGCATATTGCTAAGGTTCCCAATATTACACACTGATCACAAACTGACCCTGGTGTCGGTCCAGTTATTCACAACATCTCAACAATTCGAATGGGTGAATCAAATGTAAACTATCCAGATTTTATGACGGTTCAATCCTGTGCATAATTGTGACCGATGTAGAGGAGCTAAGGAGCTTTCAGAAAGGTATAAACAAGTTCAGTAAATTGGTAAACTCACGGAAGGGGCAAATGTGAAATTGTCCACGTCTGTAGGAAGTAAGGGACAGAATTGCAGAGTATTGTTCAAATGGTGATAGAATGGGGAAATATTGGCATAGAGTCATAGAGAAAAACAGTAAAGAAACAGACCCTACGGTATAACCCATCCATGCCGACCAGATACCCCAAACCAATCTTGTCCCACCTGCCAGCACCCGGCCCATATCCTTCCAAACACTTCCTGTTAATGTACACATCGAGATTCCTTTTAATTTTGCAATTACACCATTTCCTTTAGCTGCTCATTCCATACACATACCACCGTCTGCGTGAACATATTGCCTCGAGATCGCTTTTATAGCTTTCTACCTCTCATCATAAACCTGAATAAGGATAGGAAGGTTCGGCTGGGATATTTTTTCACCGCGGAACTGGAGGTTGAGGGATGACATGATAGAGGTTTATAAAATCAGGAGGGACATAGATGAGGTGAATACCAAAGATCGGGGTGTTCAAAACTGGAGTGTTTCGGTGTGAAGAGAGAAATTTATAAAGGGCATGAGGGTCAACGTTGTTACATAGACAGTGTTTCATGTGTGGATTGAACTGCCAGAGGAAGAGGTAGATGCAGGTCAATTAACAACATTTAAATGACCTTTGGACAGATACATGAAAATGCAGCGAAATGGAATTAGATTAGTTTGGGGAAACTGATTGATAAGAATGGATTGCACTGAAGGGTCTGTTTCCGTGCTGTATGAATTAATGACTCCGTAGATGTCCTTGTCCATAATTTTCTGAAATCCAACATGAAGGTGAAGCAGGGTAGTAACATGTTAGAAAGACAAAAATTGTGTTGGCCTTCATTGCCCGAGGATTTTAGTACAGCTTGAAAACTTAGATAGTTGGTGACACTACAGGTTGGCAGAGTATTTTGTACATTATTGATCCAGGTACCTATGGAAAATGATGCCTACTATGAGGAGATAGCAGCAAGGGTTTATCCGAATAATTGCTGCTGTGCCAGGTTCGTCCTATGAGGAAAGTTGGGGTTCGGTGGGCCTGCATTCACTGGATAATGCAGAAAGGTAAAATGCCTCGCTGATGTGTATAGAATCATGAAAGGACTCAGGATGCAATGATGATGTTTCCTCTGGCCTGGGAGTCCAGAGAAAGGGGGCAGGGTCTCAGGATACACATGGGTCACCATTTCCGACTGAAATGCTGAGAAATGTCTTCACTTAGGCAATGGTGACCATCTGGAGACGTTCTCAACAAAGGGCTCTGGAGGCAAAGTTATTGTGTTTTTTTTTTAAAGAAAGAAACATGTAGATTTCCAGAATCTAAAAATGTCAGTGGGTCTGAGAAAAAAGAACAGGTATGCGACTTCGTGATAAAGGGTCAGCCAGGATCATATCGGAAGGTGGAGCAGCGCTGATGGGAAGGTCACCCTTTCTCCCAACGCCCATTCTCTCCTGTTCTTAGCATTTATTATCACATATTCAGCTTCTGATCTGCCCGCCCATTTCATATATTATGGAACAGTCCAAACTCTCTAAAAACTATCAAGGACATAGCCTAGACCCTAACCTGAGTGTTAGGTGTTGCATTGCAGATGTGGTTCGATTGGTCAATCTACTCGGATTTAAGCAAAAGACACTTCAATCTTACCCCACAGTTAGAAAACATGGAAAACCATAAAGGTTGAATTGGAACATTTACTTATTGGTAGTTACTGTATCGGGTCTGTTAATGTGTTCCATAGTTAGTTTATTTTAAATTTCGCTTTCTTTAGTTCGTGTTTCAATTGTAGTGTTTAATTAACTTCTGTTCTACTTAAAGCCGCATGGTTTGACCAATTGCATTAAACCGGGAATATCCACTTTCCATCTGCCTTTAAAATAGGAAGAAGTTAGAGTCTCGGCTACCTTCTTAAAACATTTTGAGGGGTTCTGGCCGAGACCATAACAAAAAAAAAGCTAGGTACTCTGTTTTTTCTTGAGAATACATCTCTTTGAAGAGAAACAGAATAGAACCAATCCCTCTTAAAGGCTTATGTTATCACACACAGTTCTCTCTCTCTTTCTCTCTGCTCCATCTCCACCTATCTGCTCAACTCTAACCTTCTCCCACACAACACTCTAAATACTCCTTATTCTCTCCTGCTATCAGTTGTGATGAAGGGGAAACAGACTCAAAGCATTAAATCTGGTTGCTTCCCACAGTTGCTGCCAGTGATTCGCGGTTCACCATATTCATTTCAAAGACAGTTAGGGATGGATAATGGAGGTTGTACTAGCCAGTGAATACACCAGCGTGTGAAAGCTGAGGTTTTTCCACTACGAACTCGGAGATTCGAAAACTGCTCTCCCCTGCAGACACCGTACTGTCTCTGAGCACAGATACTTCCAAACTGAAAATCAAGCTTAGGTTTATGCCTCCTGGAACACGATTTTCAGATAATCACCCCCTCAATGATACATAAGAATTAAAAAAATTTAGGCTGCATTACATTAGCACTGAGCTGTTGTTCCTGACCTGCAGGCATTTGGTCTGTGTGATGTTGGTATGGATCAGCAGGTATGTACCAACCTACCCAAAGTATAGCTGGAAAATATCATTTACCATCCATCCAAATAATATTGTTATTGAAGAATTAGAATTCATCGGATTAAGCAGGACAGGGGTGGCACAGTGTTTCAGTGGTTAGCACTGCTGCCTCAGCGCCAGGGACCCAAGTTCCATTCGAACCTCGGGCGACTGTCTGTGTGGAGTTTGCACGATCCTCTGGGCGCTCCGATTTCCTCTCACAATTCAAAGATATAAAGGTAATGTGAATTGGCCATACTAAATTGCCCATAGTGTTAGATACATTAGTCAGAGTAAATGTGGGAAATGTATGTGGGTGTGTTAATCTTCAAAGGGTCGGTGTGGACTTGTTGGGTGAAGGGCTTATTTCCACACTGTAGGGAACCTAGTCCAATCATTACCTTGTGAAATCTGGTATTTGTAAATATACGGTTCTGACTTCAGCTACATGTTTCAGACAGAGAGAGACAAGTTGACAAAAAAAGAGTGAGAGAGAGAAAATCAGACGCATAGAGAAGCAGTGAGAGAAGGAGACAGAAAGACAGTTTGTGGTTTTGTGAGAGAGAGATGGAGAGACAGAGGCAAGGAGTAACACAGAGAGTAAGAGACAGAGAGAGACAATCAGACGTGTAGAGTGGGATAGAGTGAGAAAGGAGGACAGACAGAGGTGACAGTGACAGAGAGAAAACGACAGAGAGTGAGAGGCAGAGAGGGAAAGAGCGAGAAAGAGAACAAGAGTGAGGCAGCAGGGAGACAGAGAGACATACACGGGGAAGAACAAGAAAGAAGGACAGAGAGAGAACGGCAGTGAGAGATCGAAAGTGACAGAGAGATGGTGCGAGAGAAAGACACTGTGAAGGACACGGACAGACAGTGAATGAGGGAGAGTCAGAGACAGTAGAAACAGAGAGATACACAAAGAGAGAGAGATCGATGGAGACAGAGACATGGAGGGGGGAAGATCAAAAAGAGGAAAAGAAACAGTCAGTGAGAAAGAAAGT
>NW_025202581.1:6253-7937 GCF_004010195.1 Chiloscyllium plagiosum
AATAATGACACAGACAGTGGAAGAGAAAAAGAGAGAGTGCGATAGAGGGAGAATCAGGGAGAGAGAAAGAGACAGAAGGAGAGAGACACTGAGATGAGAAAGTGGGAGACAGTGAGTTACAGAGGGAGAGAGAGAGAGAGATTGAACCAAATGCAGACAAACAGAGACAGAGGCATAAAAAAGAATCACCAACCTGAATCACCTCTTCTCTGAACCAGTTAAAGAGTCTGCACTTCAGCCGTCAAATTATGTCACTGTCCCTTTTGGGCCACTCCTTCTTTTCATTCAGACATTTACATCTTGCAAAACATACTCTTGGCCAAACAAACCACAGCACGTCCATCCAGTTTAACAGGGATAGAATGTAAAGTGTAAAAACAATTTGATGTCATTTGCATGTTCCTTTGCTTCAAACCAATTTAATGCCAATACTCCGGTGGCTGTTTTCAAACTTTCCTCAAGGTGAGACATCTATTCAGCAACCAACAATTCAATGTGTGTGTTTAATTAAATACACTCTACAAAAGTATTGCATGCAATACTTACTGTCAGAAGCAAGTACTTCATCTGAAGAAATACTTTTATATTGAACTCTCCACTGAAACCTACACTTCCCTCATAAGATCAGCGGCAATGTGCAATTTACTTAAACAAGCTGACATCTGGCAAGTGGTCAACCTAACAGTGTAGCATTGCCTCACCACTGCTCCTGATAATGCGTCAGTCTGTATACTCTGTCGTTTAGTTTGCATCCTTTTAAATCAAAGATTTTAAATATTTCATCGTTTGTAACAAATTTGAGTTCAAATCATGAGCAAACGCTCAACACGATTTCATCATTGAATCCAGGTGGAAGGTAAAGATTGTTGTTAATTTAAGGAAGCGGTGCGTAAAGCTGACGTTGGGTGGGAGGGTCATCATGTAGTTCAGTGGGAATGAACAGGTTGCTTTAAAACATGCTGATGTTAAACCCCAGGCCTGGGGATTCAGAACAACTTTTTGAATTCAGGACAGTAGGACTAAAAAAAAATGAATTAAGAGAGAAAACAACATAAAATTAAATCAGTGAGAGAGACGAAAGTGTTTGAAAAAGCTTTCTACAGATAAAGCGAAAGCTGATTAGAAAAGACAAATATGTACCAGAGTGGCAGCGAACGATCATGGTCACTGCAACCAATATTCCGAGTATTTCGAAAGTTGATCTTCACATGTTGGGATTGTATTTATTTTCAGTACGACTTCTGTTCACTAATGACCAATTCATGGATCTGCTCATTTTCACTAGGACATTGCTTCTGTTGTCTTATTGAGAACTGGAGTGAATGTTCCTCTCTGAAGACAGACCCAAAATATCATCTTTTTTCTCTGTTTTTCACAGCGTCCCAATTGCAAGTTTTCCTGCCTCTGCCAGTTGTCGGTGCATAACTGTCTTTTCTGATTACCTTTTGCTTTATCTCTAGAAACCTATTTCAAACACTTGTTTAGGTCTCACGCCAGTTTAATTTCATATTGTTTTCGCTTACTGCATTATTTTGTTAATCCTGAATTACTGAATACAAAAGTGTTCCTAAGCACCAGACGCAGGGGTTAACGTCTGCTTTATACACATATATTCTTTTAAAAAGAAATTCTGAGGTGTTAATGCACAGCTCTGGAGCATGTGTAGGGACGCTACCACTGTGCT
>NW_025202582.1:0-7939 GCF_004010195.1 Chiloscyllium plagiosum
CTGTACATTTATCAAACATATGTCCATATATTTTGCTGAGGCGTCAGCAGAGCCCAAATGACTGCGTGGGCCCCCTGTTCTTCTTTAGGCAGGCAAATGTTACACGGTGGTCTTTCCCCACCGCGCCTTGGCGGCAGCTGCTCCAAGCTTCAGTGTGTCCCTCAACACGTAGTTCTGGACCTTGGAATCTGCCAATCTGCAACCCACAGTCGGGGTTAACTCCTTCAGCTGGAAGATCAACAGGTTTCGGACAGCCAAGAGAGCGTCCTCAACCAAGTTGATGATCCTCCTGGCACAGTTGATGTTGGTCTCAGTGCGTGTCCCGGGAAACATCCCGTAGAGCACGGAGTGCCACGTCACGGCTCTGCTCTGGATGAACCTCGACAAACAACACTGCATTCCTCTCCAAACTCCTTCTGCATAGGCACATTCCAGAAGGAGGTGCGTGACAGCCTCATCCCCCACCCCCGCAGCCGCTTCGACTGCTTCAAACCCACAACACTCGAGCAAAATCTTCTTCATGAATGCCATCCGATTGACAGGTGTACGATCCTCCACCTCTTTCCACGTTCCCCTGACTGTGTTGCGAATGCCCTGGCCTGGGCTGCGGGCTGCTGATGAGGTCATAGCTCCTAACTTGGCTGGTCCCTGAATTGGCGTTAGGCCGAAGCCAGCATAAAGATCCACCAAGAGCAGGACAGCACAACCAAACGAACCTTCACCGTCCAATCACGATCCAGCGATGATCTCGACGAGCTGTGATGACTTGCAACTCGACACCCGTCCTGATATAAACAGACACTTGATCTTAGCCAAGAGGGACTCTATTAAAAGTCTTTCTGAAAATCCAAGTTTAGTTCCTCTATTGCTTTCCAGTAATTAATCTACCAGTCAGTTTCTCAAATATGTTTCCCATTTCATCAATGTGTGTTGAGTTTTTGTTATGCCCATTTTTCAATTCCAATAATTTTCCCAAGTTAGTTTATTTACTAATTTAATACTATATACTTTTCTCCTCGGTCTCAGGTTTTCTGGTATTGCTTTGTTTATATCTATTTTTCTGTGGAGACAGAAGTGAAGTAATTGATTCATGCTCCTCTGTTCTCCATTCTCCATTCCCTGGTTTCAGGCTGTAAGGAAGCTGACACTTTGATTGGAAAGAACAGCTGCTGTCTATTCACCCTGTCCATGCCACTTGTAATCTTAAACCTGAATTACTTACCCACTCAACTTTCTCTGCTCCAAGGCAAACAAATCAAGCTTATCCAGCCCCTCTCCACAGCTCATATGTTCCATCCCGGGAACATCTTAGTGAATCTTCTCTGCACCTCATCCAATAAAATCACATCCTTCATGTAATATGGCTACGAGAACTGCACACAGTATTTAATTTGGCCTTACCAAAGTGCTATATACCTCTCATAATCTTTGGGTCAACCAACAAAGGCTATATCTACGGTCCTGCTTAACTCATCAATGATCATATCCAGTCACGTTAAAGGATGTGTGGAGAAGCACCCTCTGAACGTCCGAGTGTGCAGCCATTCATTGAATTCTCCCCTATCTGGTTCCATCTTCCAAAGTGCATCACCTCATATTTATCAGGGTGACATTCCATCTGCCATTGATCATTTTCATCTGACCAATCCACCAGCATCTTTCTGTAATATAAGTCCTTCTTCCTCATTGCCATCCACCCCGTCAATCTTTGTTTGCAACACAGACGTGCTTATCACACTCCCCCTACCCATTTCATATTCACATCACCAATGGTTATCACGAATAATAAGGGATACAGCACTGATCTCTGTTGTACACCATGGGACATTGGTCTCCAGTCACAGAAAACAGCCTTCTACCACGTAGTTGAGTTTGGATGCAACTTGGCGAGTCACTAATAGGTCTTACCCTTTCCCTGGTTATTCTGTTCCAGATGACATACCTGTAGAATATCTGGGGATTCTCCCTAATCTTGCCTTGCCAGCAGGTTTCCATTGCCCTGCATACGTCAGTCCCATCTGAGTGAAGAATTCCCTCCTTATTGCGGTCTTAAATGGCCTGTCCCTTATCCTGCCATTATTTGCCTTAAGTGTAGAGTAGACAACCAGAGAAACATTCTGTTTGTTTCCACTTGTCACATGTTTCGTAGATTTTCTACATTTCATTGCGTTCTTTGAAATTGGGGAGGTCACAACACAAGTCCCACCATCAGAAAATCTTGTCATCTGAGGGATTAATCTGGAGAATGTCCATTGCATGTCCTCTGTGTTCAGTATACTCTTTCTTAGATTAGTCACCTACACCGTGCACATTTGTCCAAGTATACTCTCACCAACACTCTATGCAACTGCTTAATGATGTCTCTACATCAATATTCAGATTCGCTTAAACGAAGGCCAACCTAACTTTAACTTTCCAATTATATGTATTCTTCCAATTATATATATTATTCACGTTAATTGCTTTTACGAGCTCACAGTGTGAGTTCTTACAGAAAGACTTCTGAAAATCCAAATGCACCACTTCCACTGGTTGTCCATTATCTATGCTGCAAAAAAAAACAACTTCAAACAATTCCGAAGTTTGTCAGGTATGATTTCTTTGTCAGAAATAAATAGTGATTCTCTGTAATGTTGCTGTCCATTTCTAAATGCCCAATATCACATCTTATATAGTAGATTCCAACTGTTTCCTTACAGATATAAAATTAATTGGTTTGCAGTCATCTACGTTATCTCGTCTTGCCTGCGTATATAGTTGGATCATGTTTACTTTCTTCCTGTTATCTACAATGGCATATGGCCTTTGCAGGATCGAAAGGAAAATAAAACACAGTCACCGACAGTTCAATTAATATGCTGTTTTATTTCAGACATTTTGAAATGAAGTACTTGTGACCCATCAGACTTAGCAATGATCAATCCAGCGAGACTTTCAAGTACTACCTTGTTGCTGATACGCATTGACTTTATTTCTTTCTTTCCACAATTCCCATGTGACCATTTGCTATACGTCAGAGATTTCCTGGAGCTTTCTCCATGAAGACAGATGTGAAGTAACTGGTTAGTTTCTCTGCCATTTCCTTTTCCTCCACAATAAATTCTCCTATATCCTACAAATTTCCACATTTGACCTTGCTGTTGTTTTCTTTAGTACATGGATCGTAGATATAAGCAG
Organism: Chiloscyllium plagiosum; assembly: GCF_004010195.1. Lineage (NCBI taxonomy): Eukaryota > Metazoa > Chordata > Chondrichthyes > Orectolobiformes > Hemiscylliidae > Chiloscyllium > Chiloscyllium plagiosum. Next base: position 3,178 of record NW_025202582.1, read on the forward strand.
TCTGTGTGTTTCGTGTTTATTTCTATTCATGTTCTTTTTGATTTCCCAGACACTTTCTCCTTCCTTATTTTCGGAAAAGTAAATCTCTCAGAATGTTCAGGTTTCCACAATATCTGGAATTCTCCTGAAACTGATTTCTTTGGTTTAATGCAATCTTTAATTTCTTACATTAACCATCATGAGTCACCTTCCCTTTCTTTGATGTTTGTAACGTAGTGATATGTACGTATTTTTCAGACGTTGTAGCATTTCTATCAATAACAACCATTATTTAGCTCGCACTAAATGTCATATGATATTTTTCCAATTCACTTGACACTCTCGTTTCCGGGCTTCCATGATATTTGAGTCTAATGTTCAAAAATTGTAATTTCCATGCAGACGCCGTGTAAGATGCAACGTATTAATGTCATGATTCCTCAAAAGCTGCTTAAAAACAAGATTATTAATTAGCCCTTGTGACTACACAACACCACACCCGAAATTACCTACTCTCTAGTTTGATCAACAACATATTCTTCAACCTACCTCATATACATTTATGAAATTTACATTTCTCAGCTTTAGCAATCATTTAGTTAACGCAGTTTAGATGCAATTTTAGATCATCCAGTTCAAAGTTTGTGAGAAGATTTGTAGCTCGGATGCTCGTTGCTGTGGTTCTGTTCGCCGAGCTAGAAGTTTTGTTGCAAACGTTTCGTCCCCTGTCTCGGTGACATCCTCAGTGCTTGGGAGCCTCTTGTGAAGCGCTTCTGTGGTGTTTCCTCTGGCATTTATAGTGGCCTGTCCTGCCGCTTCCGGTTGTCAGTTTCAGCTGTCCGCTGTAGTGGCCGGTATATTGGGTCCAGGTCGATGTGTTTGTTGATGGAGTTTGTGGATGAGTGCCATGCTCCTAGGAATTCCCTGGCTGTTCTTTGTTTGGCTTGCACTATAATGGTAGTGTTGTCCCAGTCAAATTCATGTTGCTTGTCATCTGCTCAAGGGCCCGGGAAACACGATCAGAGACATCACGTACCCTTGCACCTGGGAGGCAACATACCAAACGTGAGTCTCTCTCGTTCCCACAAAACCGCCTATCTGTGCCACGAACTATCGAGTCCCCAATTACTACTGCTCTGCTCTTCTTCACCCTTCCCTTCTGAGTAACGGGGACAGGCTCCGTGCCAGAGACCTGAGCCCCGTTACAAAGTATCCTTAGTTGCCACACATGCGGACGACAAGCAACATGAATTCGACTGGGACAACACTACCATTATAGGGCAAGCCAAACAAAGAACAGCCAGGGAATTCCTAGAAGCATGGCACTCATCCACAAACTCCATCAACAAACACATCGACCTGGACCCAATATACCGGCCACTACAGCAGACAGCTGAAACTGACAACTGGAAGCGGCAGGGACAGGCCACTGTAAATGCCGGAGGAAACACCACAGAAGCGCTTCACAGGAGGCTCCCAAGCACTGAGGATGTCACCTAAACAGGGGACGAAACGTTTGCAACAAAAACTTCTCGATCGGCGAACAGAACCACAGCAAGATCATCCAGTATTACTACAACACCGACAATATTTGCATATCTAATTTCCAGAGCATGGGATGCTTAAAATTTGCACAACTGTTTTGGTTTAGAAATGTAAGACACCAATGTGTATTCCTCCTTGTTGTTTACAAGGTTGACGCAAACTGATTCTGAAGAAGCTGAGGGATGTGGTCTGTGGTGTTATTAGTGACAGATGTGGAGAAGACATTGGGGAGGCTCACCCCGATGCTGAGATGATCCGAAGAAATGCCCATCAATACAGGAGAAGCATCAATAACCTTCCCCGCTATGCCAGGCAAATGTTTCCATATTCTCTCTACTCCCTCACACTCACTGTATATCTGTTATATTCCTGATGAAGGGCTTTTGCCTGAAACGTCGATTTTCCTGCTCCTCTTAGGCTGCCTGACCTGCTCTGCTTTTCCAGCACCACTCTGATGTAAATCTTGTTTCCAGCATCTACAGTCCTCACTTTTGCCATATCTGTTATAGCACCTACACCCGAATAAGGCTCTTGCTCCACCACTCTCACTATTGCATGCGACACTCTTTTTCCTTCATTCTTTCTGTCACTGAAAGCAAATTAGTTTGAATTTATTGTTTTGCCAACATCGAACCAGTAAGGCGATTTAAAAATGCGGACATTCTGAAGGTTGGAGAGAGAGAAGATGCCATCGAGTCGGAAGAAGCCTGTGGATCAACCATGTTGCTCTGCAAGACATTAGGAAATAAACTCTATCAAAGATATTTGTTCATATGAAACTTATTCACATTAAACAGAAATATGACGACCCAGGGTATTCATCAGCCGGAAGAGTGACGTCACAGAGGATGGCTGTGGCTGTGTGGCTTTGAAATTAAGTTGATGTAATCTTCATAAGAGTCTTATTGAAACAGCATAATGTTATTTAGTTGGAGTGAGATAATCAGCAGTTGTGGCGGGGATTAGATTTGTGAATACTTGTTGTGTAACGTTCACTTTTAGAGTTAAAAAAATAAATTGACATTATTTCCGTTAAATAGTGAAATGTGGGAGTTCTCTGTCACTCATATTCTAATAGATTACGAGGTGAGGTGAGCTTTCCTGGGTGTTCACTTTTATTAACAGAGGGGTTCACCGCCATATTGTAACACTTGCAAAGACCAACAGAGAGCAACGAAAAAATAAATAAGGAGTTAGAAAATTAAATATGAGAGTAAGTAAGCCAATCTTGTAAAGGCCGATTGTGAGAGCTTGTTTCAATACATAACAGGCAAACGAGAGGCAAAAATAGGCATTTGATCACTAGAAATTGACACTAGAGAGATAGTAGTGCGGAACAAGGAAATGGCTGAGGAGCTGAATAATTACTTCGCGTCAGTCTTCACGGTGGAAGACACGAGTAATATCCCAAAAATTACAAACAGTGAGTGGACAGAGCTAGGTATGGTGGCCATCACCAAGGAGAAAGTGCTGGGAAAAACTGAATGGCCTGATGGCAAGTAAATCACCTGGACCAGATGGACGTTAATCCAGAATTCTAAGGCAGATAGCTGATGACACAGTGACGGCATTGGTAGTGATCTTTCAGGAGTCGCGCGAATCAGGGAGATTCCCAGAGAACTGGAAAATAGCTAACGTGATGCCCCTGTTTAAAAAATGGAGTAAAGCAAAATACGGAAACTTACAGACTGACTAATCTAAACTTGGCTATGTGTAAGATCCTGGAATCCATTGTGAAGGATGAGATTTCTTAATACTTGGAGGTGGATGGTAAAGTAGGACAAAGTTAGCATGCTTTCATCAAGGGGCGGTCATGCCTGGAAAATCTGTTAGAAAACCTTGAGGACGTAAAGAGCAGCTTCGAACAAGGAAAGGCAATGGATGTCATACACCTGGACGTCCAGAAGGCCTTTGGCAATGTGCTGACTGGAGGCTACTGAGTAAGACAGGGGTCCATTGTTTTCGAGGCAAGGTGCTAGCATGGATAGAAGTTTAGCTTTCTGGCAGGAAGCAAAGAGTGTCGATGAAAGTGTCCTTCTCAGGTTGACAGTAGGTGACAAGTGGTGTTCCATACGTCTCAGTGTTGGGATCACATGTTTTCACTTTATACATTAACGATCCAGATGAAGGAACTGAAGAAAGTCAGGCTACATTTGAAGATGATACAATGATAGGTGTAGGAACAGGTCGGGTCAAGAAGGATATGGACAGATTAGGATAATGGGCAAAAAAAGTGGTAAATGCAGTACAAAGTGGGAAATTGTGGGAACATGCACTTTGGTAGAAAGAATACAAACATGGACTACTTTCTAAATGGGGAGAAAACTCAGATATCTGGAGTGCAAAGGGAATTGGGAGTTCTACTCCAGGATTCTCTCAACGTAAACTCGCAGGTTTAGTCATTAGTTAGGAAGGCAAATGCAATGGCGGCATTTATTTTGAAAGGATTTGAATGTTCAAGCAGGGACGTACTTCTGAGGCTCTATAAGGCTTTTGTCAGACCATATTTGGAGCATTGTGCGCTGTTTTGAGCCCCATATCTCAGGAAGGATGTGTTGACCTTGGATTTGGTTCAGAGGAGGTTCAAGGGAATAGTCACAGGAATGAAAAGCTTAACATACGAGAACGTTTGAGGACTCTGGGTCTGTTCTCGATGGAGTTCAGAAGGATGAGGGGGATCGAATTGAAGCATACAGAATATTGAATGGCCTGGATAGTGTGGATGTTGAGAAGACCTCCATTGGTAGGAGACTCTAAGACCCAAGGACACAGCGAAAACCTTTTAGAATGGAGATAAGGAGAAACGTCTTCAGCCAGAGTGTGGAGAATTTATGGAATTCATTTTCGCAGAAGGCAATGGAGGTCAGGTCATTGAGTATATTTAAGACAGAGATAGATAGGTTTCTGAGTATCAAAGAGATCAAGGGTTACAGGGAAAAAGCAGGAGAATGTGGATGAGCAACTTGTCAGGCATAATTGAATGGTGAATCAGAATCGATGGGCTGGATGATCTAATTTCGGTTCCTATGTCCGATGATCTTATGGTCGTAAGCCGCAGCCGATTGCTTCCTTTCTATCACTGTGACACTCCTGACAGCAAAGTGCGAGAGTAAAAAAATCCCTGAGTCATCTTTACCAAACAGGGAGGATTCCTGTTGAGGATTCATGGGAATCGCTCCACTGCTCGAAGGAAAGGAAATTCTGTCAAATCCAACTGTTCCAGGAAGAAGTCTCATAT
>NW_025202583.1:0-4955 GCF_004010195.1 Chiloscyllium plagiosum
AAAAGATTTACAAGGATGGTGCCAGGGTTGGAGAATTTGAGCTATAGTAAGAGGCTGAACAAGCTGGAGATGTTTTCTCTGGAGTGTCGGAGGCTGAGGGGAGACCATGTAGCGGTTTACAAAATTATGAGGGGCACGGATAGGGTAAATAGGCAAAGTCTTTTCCCTGGGGCCGGGGAGTCCAGAACTAGAGGGCATAGTTTTAGGGTGAGAGGGGAAAAGATATAAAAGAGACCTAAGGGACAACGTTTTTGCGCAGGTAGTGGTACGTGTATGGAATAAGCTGCCAGAGGAAGTGGTGGAGGCTGGTACAATTGCAACATTTAAGAGGCATTTGGATGCTTATATGAATAGGAAGGGTTTGGAGGGACATGGGCCGGGTGCTGGCAGGTGGGACGAGATTGGATCGGGATATCTGGTCTGCATGGACGAGTTGGACCAAAGGGTCTGTTTCCATGCTGTCCATCTCTATGACTATGATTCTATGTTTCTAGTTAAGCAACCACCCAAGTGTATAATCTCACTTATTGAGCCATCCCATTTTCCTCCTGTTCAGCATAAACTCTACCTGTTCATGAGGTACCCAAACACCCAAACAGAATGTCACTGAGCAGGTTATTGATAAGCTGCTTGATAGTTAATGACAAATGTATTCAATTCTGGTCTCCCTGCTATGGAAAAGATGTGTAACTTGAAAGTGTTCAGAAAATATTGATAAGGAATTTCCACGTTTGGATAGTTTGAGCTATAGGGAGAAGCTGAATGGGCTGGGCTAATTTTCGCTGGAATGTCTGAGTTGTGACTGTATGGAGGTTTATAAGATCATGTGGGACGTGGATTTGGTAAATCGTGTAGGTCTTCGTCCAGCGCAGGGGATTCTAAAACTAGAGGACATAAGTTTAAGGTGAGGGAGACAATATTTAAAAGGGAACAAATGGCAACTTTTGCACCCTGAGGGCGATGCAAGTTTGGAATGAAATGCCAGAGCAAGTGGCGGAGTAGGTGCAATTACAATATTTATAAAGCATCCAGAAAGGTACATAAACAGGACAATTTCAGAGTGATAAGTACCAAATGCTGGCATATGGGACTAGGGTTAATAGAATATATCTGATTGACATGGATGAGTCATACTGTAAGGGTTATTTCCATTCTATACAACTCTACCACCTCAAAAACATACTTAAAAGGACCTTTTATCATGCCAAATTCAATAGAGTTAATGTTGATCCATTGGTGAGAGGGAAAGATAGAAAAGAGACCTGGGGGCAACTTTTTCACACAGACGATGATACGTATATGGAATGAGCTGCCAGAGGAAGTGATGGAGGCTGGTACAATTGCAACATTTAAGAGGCATTTGGATGGATATATGAATAGGAAGAGTTTGGAAGGATATGGGCTGGGTGCTGGCAGGTGGGACGAGATTGGGTTGGGATAGCTGGACGGCATGGATGGGTTGGACAAGCGGTCTGTTCTCATGCTATACATCTATGTCTCCATGACTCTAATTCTGGTCTCTCTGCTATAGAAATGATGTTGTGAGACTTGAAAATGTTCAGAAAATTTGGATGAAGAATTTGCCACAGTTCGACAGTTTGAGCTATAGGGAGAGGCTGAATAGGCTGAGCTGATTTTGCCTGGAGTATTGGAAGCTGAGTTGTGACTGCATGGAGGTTTATAAGATCATGAGGGACATGGACAGGCTGAAGAGTGAACATTTTCACCCAGGGTAGGAGAGTCTTAAACTAGAGGACATAAGTTTAAAGTGAAGGGCAAAATATTTAAAAGAGAACAAAGGGGCAGCTTTGTCACACACAGAATGGTGCAAGTTTGGAATTAAATGTCAGAGCAAGTGGTGGAGTTGGTGCAATTACAATATTTAAAAGGCTTCCGGAAAGGTGCATAAACAGGACAATTTTAGAGGGATAAGTGCCAAATGCTGGCATATGGGACTAGATTAATGATAGATATCTGATTGGCGTAGATGAGTCACACTGAAGGGGCTATTTCCATTCTGGATCAGTGGTGCTGGAAGAGCACAGCAAATCAGGCAGCATCCAACGAGCAGCAAAATCGACGTTTCCGGCAAAAGCCCTTTACAACTCTATCACTGCATAAACATATTTAAAAGACCTTTTTATCATGCCAAACTAAATAGAGTTAATGTTGATCCATAGCAGGTGATCGTCGGTCAGATGACAATTGCTTGTGCAGAAGGAAGATATTAAGGAGCATTTTAAAAAGAAGGAGCTCTATAATCGGAAGGAGTAGAGATGGAGTCCAGACGTTGAGACAGTTCAGTAACACAGGATTGTTCCTAATTGTCAAATGTACTTTTGTTTCTGGAATGCTTACCTTCCATTTAATTTGACTTAATTCAATATAATCGGTAATTTCGTCTAACATTTCACCAGCTGGTAACATTTATATCACAGCTGAATATCTAACACTTTCAGATCGAGTTTATAACACGAGTCACACCAATCCAAGCAAGACAGATGAGAATTCAACATTGATAATTTGGAGGACAATATGCCTGCGTCGGTTATTACGTTAACTGGATGATGAGAAAATAGAATTTGTTGTGAAAGCAAATCAGAATAGAGGAAGAAATCTGGATTAATCAAATGTGTGGAGTTAATAATCTGCCTTCAGAGCGAAATTGTGCTGGATATGAGGGTCCAGAGGTCACAAATGGAATGAATGACTGATTTGCCAAATAAGAGCTGAGGCAAGGATAGATGTAGGAGCCATTTCACAGATGGAAACAATGGCTCTTGGTGACGATGCGGACACGTGTTTGAATTGATCTCAGGCTCAATTCGGAAGCCACAGGCAAACACAAATCAGAGAAGTTCTCATTGACTCCATCGAGCTCACTGAGAGCCACAATACATTTCCATGGAAGCACTAAGGATGTTGGCTCGTCCACGATATCCGACCCCATTCCCGAGCATGGGATCTCATCTGTCACTACGCTTTCTGATTGGAGCTTGTATTCTCCCGATCAACACAGCAGCTGATTCGTGGAAAAAAATGAATGCCAAAAGGAAGTGATATCAGCATCAGGCTGGGTGGAACTGAATGGAAACACACAGTATTGCTGAAATAACGCTTATAATCAAAGTACACAGATTTCTTTCACAGTATGTTATTTAATATTTAACACAGGAAACTTCTCAATTTTAAATTGTGTCCAGATGTGTGTATCGGAGAATTCCATGAGCAGGAGTTCACAGGAGCCTATCGTTGCTGTTCCCACTTGGCATGCAGTGAATGATGAGACTTTCCTTCAGATTTTTGTTTGGTATTGTTTCACTGTTTGAGAAGAAATTATTTGGAATGAATTTCTTTTCTCAGGCTCATCAAATTTCTCTTTCGGTTGTTTTTTTTTTTTTCAACTTTCTTCGAACTGTTGCTCATTGCTAACAGCACTTTACTTTGACTCAGTCTTTTTCTTGTTGCATCTTAGGGTCATTCCTTGCCCACTCAAAAAGGAGTGTTATCATGTTGCCTATCTTTTTCCTCTTTTCGGTCCCTTCCTCACGTTGACTCCTTGTTCCATTATCGGCTCTCAGTTACTTGGATTCATTCATCAATTGAATTATTTTTATCACTGGATAATTCATGACATACTTTAATTGCTCTCTGAAGTTTTACTGTGTCATCACATAAATACATGCATTTGTGCAGCAGCTTAAGCTCCGCAGCATATATGCAAATTGTTCAAAGAGATAAAAATCATCCCAATTCAAGGAAAAACCAGCATTAAATGTATATGTAACATTCACTGACCAGAGAAGGATAAAACTGGCGGATATAGCAAAGAGTAAAAAGACAGAATTGCGTCTGTTGTCTACCTCTGGTTCATTCTCTGTTTTTCTTTGACCTCTCAGTTCCTTACATACTTTAATGGCCTCAAGGATATGTCTGACAGTCAGCATGTTAATAAAAAGAATAAAAGTGAATGGGAAAAATGGTGTTAAAAAGTATTCAAAATATTTAAAACTTGCCCACCGAGGGTCGTGATAATAACTATAGCTGGAATAACAATACCATGGAACATTGTTGATGATTGTTAGAGGTTCATATCGAAAATAGTTGGGAATGATCTTCAAAGAAAAGAAAATGCACATTGTTACTAGAACTCTCGTTGCAGTTTTCTCTGTGCAATACGTAGTTTTCATCTGATAAAAACAAATGGCGACACATCGATCAAAAGAAAAAGCAACAGTGAACCAGACAGAACAATCAGTTGCTATGAAGTTCAGGACATAGGTAACACGGCAAACAGGAACGATGTCCAGGAAACATTGTGGATAATAATAGTAGCGAAACCAACGAATTATGATTTCAAAGAAAATGAACAGTAGGTCAGACGCTGCCATGGCTACCAGATAGCAAGTGCTGCATTTAGAAAGACCACACTTGTCCCGACACAGGAATATAATCACCACTCGACTAACTGTTAGGGAGATAAAGGAAACAATAGAAACTTGAAGTTACTGATCAAATATTCTTTGGTTGAGTACAGACTGTAAGGAATGGTTTTCACACAATGATAATTGTTGTTCCATGCCACATCAAGATAAAGAATTATAACCACAACATCAAAGCTTCTGAAAATGAATCAAATGCACTTACAAAATAGATAGGGAAGAACATTTACAACAATAAACCTCTGAATGACGGATTTCAGATAAAAGGAAAATTGAGAGAGATTAGGTTTATCCTTTGTGTTAGAGAAGATTAAGAGATGACCTCACAGAGAAGTTCATAATTCTGAATAATTTTGACAGGGTAAACAATGATATTTCAATCATTGGTGTGTAAATAACTATGGGTTACATCTTCAGGATTATCAGCAAGAGAGATGGTAGTAAGACTAGGAGAAAGTTCTTTACCCAAAGAGTTGATAGGAATTGGAATGTCCTGCCTGGGAGAGTGACGGA
>NW_025202583.1:5272-7941 GCF_004010195.1 Chiloscyllium plagiosum
GGAGATTCCCTTTACACCACCATCCACACAAAAACACTTGGATCTGTAAAATAAAGAAGGGGTGACACCTTATGCAGATATTTACTGCGAAATTTCTGCATTCAGTTTTGGAGCCTCCACAGCTCAGATTGCCTCCAGAATTGTACACCTGCACTGTAGGAACTAAAAGCATGGGCCATTGAAACACACTGCAGTGTCCAGAAATGCATGGCCTCTGCAATACGAAGAAACAAATGACGAGACATTGAGTTCTTCCTTCAGAATATCCTGACATTCTGAACTACAAGTATTCAACAGTGAATACCATCATCATAGCCCAGATTGGATACCCAGCACAATGAGAAGAGCTTCAATATTTGCTATGGCCTTCCCTCGACACCCCCCACCCCTCCCATATGTTGAAGACTGTACACCGTAGCCCTCGTTCAAATAAAATATGATTTTATGTAGTATTGGTCATTGTAAATTCCCAGTCTAGAAATCACATTCTATGTCTGAGATTAAGCAAAGCTTTCTGCCTGATTTCCAATCTCACACGCCAAAGCTCCTCTCCTAGGCGTCACCTTGTGAATGGACATCCCCCTCCCAGATTTAGAGCACATAACAGGGCTAAGAACCAAAAGTTCTAACCAGCATTTTCAATGGAAATCACCAGAATTGGACCATAGCTTTTTCCAAGAAACTCCATTGTATCATTGCTTGGTATCAGGATCTCCTTACATGGATTCAGGCCAATTCTGCAAATTAGGGGAAACCGTGATTGACTGGTCTTATCAAGAGACTATAAATTCAGAGATCTATTGTCCCAATGACAAATGGTGTAAATTGAATTGATAAGAATATGGACTTGAGAGTCTAAAGTCACCTGTTAAACTGGTTCAGAGATACCCTTGTGCAGATATGAAAATAGTGATTATTTATAAAATGTGATCACGTCATGGCCTATAATCTGGCCAAATGTTCATTATCCAGCTCTATTTGCCTTTCTGTGGGTGCTCGAGATCTACCTTTTTGAACGTCTGCATTACATCCTTGGTGCAGGACAACCCACAGTGTTTTTGGAGGGAGTTGTAGAATTTTTGCCCAGCAAAGGTGATGGAACAACGATATGTTCTGAATTGAGAATGACAGCTAACTGGCATGCGATGGCGGTTCTATGCTACACTTGTTTGACTAGGTACTGGAGATTATACATTTGTGAGTTGAGACTTAAAATCTAAATATTTTGAATTTTGTAGGTGGTATTCAATGTTGGCCATGGTGTCATTGGTGAAGACAGTGACTACTGAATATGGTGATTGACATGCCAATGAATCGACTGTTTGTCCTACACAGTCTGGTACTTTTCGTGAATGCTGCACCCATTGTTACAATTGAGCTGCTGTCAGCCAGATACATGGACAGCATTCCATTCCACCACTGAGCTACGCATTCTGGGTGGCAGACATGGATTGGAGAGACAGGTAGGGAGCTTATCGCCATTGTAATTAGAGTATCTAACTTACTTCTGTTACCACAGCTCTTGTATTGGTCATCATGCATTCAGAGATAGTAATCCAATTGGAGATTGGTAGATTCACACTGTTTGGAGACAATCATTGCCTACCGCTTGTGGGATGCGATTGTTACTGTCTATTATCAGATCTTATCTCACTGTATATGAACAAATTCAAACGCCAAACAACATCGGGTTATCGTACAACAGGCTGTCACAAGTTTTCAGAGCACTACTCATTCATCACGTGAAGCGGAGTAGCTTTCTTCCACTTCACCTGAAAAAGGAGCAACTCTCGAAATTCTTGGGATTGCAAATAAACCTGTTGAACAATAACCTTGTATTGTGGGACTTCAGTTTGTCCATCCCAGTCCAACATCGGCACCTTCACAACACTGCATATGGACAGAGACCTCTTCATTATCCAAGAAAGTAAATGATGCTGAGCATTGTGCAATTATGAGCAAACATCTCCACTTTGGAAATGTCAATGCGGGGAAGGGCACTGGTGAGGCATCTGCAGATTTTGGGGACTAGGACATGACTCTGAAGAATTCCGATGGAGATGTACAATGGCTGAGGTGATGGCACTCTAACAGACTGAACCATCTTCATTTGCAGTCCGTATGAAAACAATGAAATCTCATTGACTCGTTTTTGAGGGTTCATTATTGTGAATGTGTTCATTTTAAGAGCTGAATATTTTTCCAGTCATTAAAATGTAATTGTAAAAGTAGGTGCATCTGGTTGAGGAACGGATCAATGTTTCTGTGAATGCAATCAAACAATCCTGAGATTGGGGCACGACAGAGGTAACATGTCATTATGTTGGAAAGTCAGAGGCTCCAGTACAATAAAAATAGCAACGAGAGACAGAATATCGATTTCTTTGGAGAGAAGAGAATGTTTGTCATTATCACAAAGAGAACTGGTCACAATTCTGGAAATGAACATTGTGAGCTGGGTTATTGACACAGAGAATACAGATTGCAGGCTGAATCGAATATTTATGATGAAGGTAAAATAATTCATTCACGATTTTCTATATTTCGTTTGCCACATTCAAAAGGTGTGTGAGAGTATAAACATACACACACATACACACACATCTCGAATTTTGCTGAGAGAAATTTGAATACTATACTAAAGTTGGGTATGAAATGTCAAAGGATTT
>NW_025202584.1:0-2291 GCF_004010195.1 Chiloscyllium plagiosum
CATTCCATACACACATCACCCTCTGCGTGAAAAGGTTCTCCCTTAGGTCTCTTTTATATCTTTCCCCTCTCACCCTAAATGAAAGGTGGCAGTGTACTTCAAAATGCAGCATTGAAGTGGAGAACTGTATTGTAAGTGGGTAAGAGTTGAGAGTGTGGTGAAGGGTTACATGTCCATTCCCAACTTTGGTGGCCCTAAACCTATGCAAAATGGCATGCATTAGTATGTCATTTTTATCAAATCTGGTCACATTCGCCTATGTGCCAGATAGAAACTAGGCAGTGACAATTGAAGACCTTACGCTTGAAACATCGACTCTCCTGCTCCTTGGATGCTGCCTGACTGGCTGTGCTTTTCCAGCACCACACTCTTTGACTCTGGTCTCCAGCATCTCCAGTCCTTACCTTCTCCTCACAATTACTGATATGATGTCAGAATAGTTAGCTTCAGGTCACCACTTCCTCCTCTGTGCCTTCATCTTGGACAACAGTCCCCAACATCTCGGCTGTGTTCCACAGACCTTCCACACACACTGTTCACTGAAGTTGGGAGTGGACATGTAACCCTTCACCACACCCTCATCTCTTACCCCCTTACAATACAGTTCTCCACCTCAGTGCTGCATTTTGAAGTACCACTGGGACCTTTCATTGCACTGCTGCTGTCAGGACACTTTACGTGCAGGGAGAGGTACCAACTCATGGATTGGACCAGTGTGCAGCTAATGGCTTGCTTGGTCTCTGACCACTCCCTCACTTTGCACCAATTTGCATGATCATAGATTCTCTTCTTTGCCTTGTCTTTTTGCGCTTAACCCTCTCAGCCCCCAAGGATTAGATGCTCATAATTCTTCTGCCTTGCCACTTAGCGCAGACACAAAGCTAGGCAGCTTGCTGTGGTTGTCATCAGAGATCAATCAAAGGATCAGGCATACTGCTAAGTTCCTAACCTTGTAAGGGATGAGGAAAAGAATGTGGGGCATCCCAGCAGCCCGTTTCTTGTCTCCTCATGCCCATTTGCAGACTGTTTGCTCCTGGAATGAGACAAAGGGCACAATATTGTGAAATGAAAGAGGCTGGCACAGTTGTTAATGCTGGTGTGAATTGGGGGAATGAGGTGGCATGTCCTGAGGGAGTGCGTCAATAGCACAGAGGGCATGCAGGGTTTGTACCATGAGAGGGTGGTGGTTAGGGTGGAAGATGGTGAATGAGGAAAGAAGTTGCATACAATAATGAGTCTGATAGATCATGAGCCATGGTGGGAACTGGGTGCAGATTTGGAGTGGGTATGAGGTAGCGAAGAGAAGATCGTTGACCTTCCTACTTCACTGCTGGTTGTTTCTCAGACTGAGGAAATCATGAGAACCAGGTGGCAACCTCAGACTATGCTGACAGAGTCTGGTGCCATGGTCTCCTCTAGAGGTCTTGAGGAAAGAGGTCAGTTCTCCGCCCCTCCCCACTCAGGATTTCGAGGTCCCTGTTAGTAAAGTGTGGAGGTATCACACCTCTGTGCACCATCTCAAGGGTAAATCCCAGGGACCATGCAAAGCCACACTGATATCACTTGACCTGGTGCACAACTGTGTTTTAAAAATGGCGGCAGCACCTGAAATTCCAGGAATTCCCTGCAGTGGTGCGTACGTCTGCCCCGGGCGAAAGGGTAGATAGCACAAGCAGGATACAATACAGGTGTCGTTCATAACTAATGAGGTGAATTGTGGGAAATCATGTGAAAAAAACTCACTAGGGCTCACAGACAGAAATCCTCCATGAAACTCACCAAGATTAACGCTTGCCTTATTTTTGGTAAAATTCAGCACCTGGTCTGTCAGCAGGCTTTTAAGAAACATGTTTATGCACATCATTGCATTATAATAATGTAACCTACAGGAATGAAGATCTTATACGTCACCTTAACTTAGATCATGTGAAGCATGTGTTGCTACTGGAAGCGTGCTGCTCCATTTTAATCTAAAAGCTGAAATCAAATTCATTTCATTGTATCAAGGAGATCCTTAACCAAGTCTCTGGAGGCAGCTCATAAAATAGCACATGTAATTTTGAGTCTTTGTTCTTTGTGGCTACAAAACATTCTGGCGTGTTGATAGTAAGTTCGTGAGTCCTCCCCTCTGGGGTATCAACTGCCACATCCCCCTGTCCCCCACTCAGCCCCCTTGCTCCCTCGCCCACTAGGCCCCATCCCCTCCTCCAATTAGCCCCATTGTCTCCTCACCTACTAGGCCCCACCCCCCTCCTCCACTCAGCCCAATTGCTCCTTTGCCCACTAGGCCC
>NW_025202584.1:2666-7942 GCF_004010195.1 Chiloscyllium plagiosum
CAGCCCCACCCCCTCCCCCACTCAGCCCCATTGTCCCCTCGCCCACTAGGCCCCAACCCACTCCTCCAATCAGCCCCATTGCTCCCAACGCCCACTAGGCCACAGCCCCCTCCTCCACTCAGCCCCATTGTCCTCTCGCCCACTGGGCCCCAACCCCCTCACCGACTCAGCCCCATCCCCTCCCCCACTCAGCCTCATGCCCCTAAACAAAGTTGGCTAATTTCTTGTCTTCCTGAAGCAGAAACCTGTATAAGTTAGGAGAGGTGAAAATGTGTTGCTGGAAAAGCGCAGCAGGTCAGGCAGCATCCAAGGAGTAGGAGAATCGACGTTTCGGGCATGAGCCCTTCTTCAGGCCTCACTTTCTCCTAAATTAGGAGAGGCCCAATACCTAATTTGTCTTGGGTTTTATGCTGATGATGATTAGCACACAGGGCTGCTGCCTCACCAATTTTGTCAGATATCTTGGCTGGTCACTTTCAAATGTTTACAACTTCCCAGCCTCATAAAGTGCAGAGAAAATCATTTGTACTCTATGTGTTTTCGATTAAGTGGTTAAGTGAGGGTTACTTTAGGTTTCCAAGGGTTGTGGAAACTGCAACTTAACACATTTTGACTGTTTTCAATTTGTGGGCAACACTATAGGTTGCATCTTCAAATGAGCAGGTCAGCCAGTGAAAATGAACAGACCTGATGCTCAAAGATCAGCTGTGACCTGCTATTAATGTGCCACTAAGTAGCTGAAATAGTAATGGTACAGAAAGAACAGATGTTAACTGAGCAAAACAGCTGCAGTCTGGGTGGCCAGTGCACACTGAGGAAAGCTGGGTTTGAAGCCTAAGTATTACGAATCACACTGCTCCAATACAGTGAGTTGAGATACATAAATAACGGAAAAATAAGGACCAAGCAAGCAACTTATTAGAATTAGAGCTGGGCCTTTAGACTTTGTCATGCAAATTCAGTTATGGAAAACATTCTTTCAAAAATCTATTGACCCTGGGTCAACAGTAACTTTCAATTTGGAATTGACAGATTTTGATGTATCAGTTAAAAGGAAATTGATCACAAAAGTAGGGATGTTATTCTTAACTGTACAGGGCATCAGTGAGACCATTACTGGAGTACCAGGTATTGAACTCATTGTTCATGAAAGGAAGTAAAGCTGTTGAAAGCAGTTCAGAGAAGAGGTATTAAACTAATAGCTGGATTGGCTGTGTCATCTTATGGACAGGCTAGACTTGTATCTAACAGAGTTGAGAAAAGTAAGACTTGATTGAAATCGGAACCCTGAGGAGTTTTGACAGGGTACATGTGGAAAGGATATTTCATTTTGTTGGAGAACGTAGAAGTAGGGTTCAATGTTTAAAAGTAAGAGATGGTGGAGAAGCTGTAAGGTCTGTAGTTGGATAAGTCACCCACACCGGATGGGCAACACACCAGAGTTCTGTAGGAAATTGCTGAGGTGATTTTCAGACATTGGTGGTGATCTTTCAGGAATCACTCTTACCTAAGCACGGATATTCTGGCCATAGAGGAGGTCCAGAGGAGACTTACAAGAATGGTCCTGGGGTTGAAAGGCCTTTAGCTTTAGTTGTTACATTCTCTGTCACCATGGCATGTCCACCCCCCATCCCAGTGGAATTGTCTTCCCTTTCAAGTCTGGCAGTTAGATACACCATTGGTCTGCCATTCTCACATTCCGGTCACTTAATCTGAACTGTCAACATTTTTTCTCCCCAGTATTTTACACCCCACTACCAACACACAGACCCCCTAACTACAGCATAAATGCTGCCCCTTCCACACTTCACTTTAGCTTGTTGAAGAGTCTTCCAGACTTGAAACATTAGCTTGCTCTCTCTCCATGGATGCTGCCTGACTCGTTGTGATTGCCAGCATTTATTGTTTTCAGTCATGGTCTGAAACTATTTCTATTGATTATGGAATTGAGGATGAGGGGGCATGATCTAAAAATTAAAACCAAACTTAGGAAATTAGGAAATACTTCGACTCACAAAATGTGACAGATATTTGGAACTGTCTTCCATAAAGAGAACATTACAGCACAGTACAGGCCCTTCGGCCCTCAATGTTGCACCAACCTGTGGAAACAATCTAACCATCTAACCTACACTGTTCCATTTTCATCCATATGTTTATCCAATGACCATTTAAATGCCCTTAAACTGGGCAAGTCTACTTCTGTTGCAGGCAGGCTGATCCACGCCCTTACAACTTTCTGAGTTAATATACTACCTCTGACATCTGTCCTATATCTATCATCTCTCAATTTAAAGCTATGTCCCCGCGTGCTAGCCATCACCATTTGAGGAAAAAGGCTCTCACTGTCCACCCTACCTAATCCTCTGGTTATCTGATATGTCTCAATTAAGTCACCTCTGGCAATTGAAGTGAGAAGGATTGTTGATTTTAAATTTGAGATTGATGGAGTTTTATTAAATAAGGTGATTTCGAGATGTGGGACTAAAGCATGTATGCAGTGTTTGGTCACAGATTAGCCTTGATCTTATTGATATGATGGAACAGGCTTAAAGGGTTAAGTAACCTATTCCGGTTTGTATGTTCTTTCATTTTCCTATCTTGATATGTCTTATAAATAAAAGGCTCTCTGCTAATTTGTACTGTTACCTTACAAGAACATTTTGAAAAACTTGAGAAATTTATATATAGTGACATCGTTTGTGATGACAAAGAATGTTGATATTAAATGTCAAACGTTGGGAGATTGTAAAGCAGAAAGCGGTCCCATATCCACAGATTCAGTCAGCTCTCTGCAAACCTTTCCTCAGGCACAGGGTGTTCCTGGCTGATCCAAAAACTGTGTTTACTCATAAACTCCCCTCCCAGATGGCACAGACTGTTTGAAATCCGCCTGGCAACAACACAACCAAATCTCTCTTTTATGAGTGAGGATTTTGGCTAAGACTCATCCAGAGCCCTGGAAATGATTGGTGCACCAAACTTACAATCCCAGCTTTCATTCCAAATAAGATCATTTCAATGGTCTTTGTATATTTGTGAGATATTAAATTCTATTCTTCTGAGAGCAACTATCAGCATGTGTTGAAATCTAATAGGGCCTTAACTGCTGACAGTGTTGTATCAGTAGCACTTCTGCACCATAATGAGAGACATCAGGGCTCAGCTCTTACCAAGAGTGAGATTTTATGAACACAAACAGTGAGACAGATTGCAAATCCGTGAACAACACAATGCAGTAGAATGAGGCACACATAGGCAGATATATTTTAAAATTAAAATTAGTTTACATTAAAAGGCTTCTACATCTTTACATAATGCTTTCAAAAAGTAAGTTTTGAGAAACAGAGCATTGGGAACAGGAGTGTTACATTGTTCAGCTGTGTTGACTGGAAGAGAGAGAAGACGAATATTTTTCTGGAACCCAAATATTAGCGTGTGAGCCAGAGAAGAAAAAATCTTGCAGAATGTCCAAATGCAGAGGCACAAAACTTTCGAGGAATAATTGCAACTTTTTTAAGATAAAGCTAGATTTTGAGAAAAAAAAGAATTGGTGGCAGTGTAGAAAAATACTCAGATTTAATTATTCAGAAAAAATAACTAATGCTTTTCCTGGGGAATTGATAGTGGTTTCAATAAGCACAGCTTATTGAGAAAATGCTAGAGATTAAGTTATTAAACAGGAACTATGCAATGTGCCCAAAATAAAAAGCCTTGCAACTGATAACAAGGAATGTATCCAATCAGGGATTTATTTGGAATGACTGATATTGCAGTCTGTCCAAATGTTTGTTGCCAGGGTTTAAATGCATTGTGCTCAAACGGCAGTGGAATATTCAGACCGGTGAGCGCTTATACAAATAACCTTCCCAAAAATGGCACCCACAGTGCATGCACAAAGGTCATGACACATACTCTCTCTGTCTCTCTTCCTCATTGCTGCCATTTTTGTCACTACTCTCTCCCAGCTACTTTTTCCTTGAGTAGGTTTCTGATCCTGCAATTCACCAAGTTAAATTCTTCGCTAGTTTGCTACTGGCCTTATAATTCCTCCAGCTGGTAGCTAAGAAGGTGCAGCTCCTCAATGCTCCTGGGTTGATTCCTGACCAATGCCAACAAGGAGCAGGATGCTTCTTGATCTGCTGTGCTTTTCCAGTGCCACACTTTTTGACTCTGATCTCCAGCATCTGCAGTCTTCACTTTCTCCCAATTCAAACAAGACCGCTTCCTGACTTACCAATCAGTGAGAAAGCTTTTCCCATCCTCCATGCCGAAGATGTTTAAATCACTGATGTCAAGATTATGCATGCAACCATGCAAATAAGAAAGTAATTGGCAAGGTCCTCACAGTGTGATCCAAGACACTCATATTGCCAACCAGAAAACAGACTTGCCTTAGTTTTGTTGACTACACATTGTCAGATAAGTGACTTTTGTATCTACACTATTAGTTCAATAAGGCAGATAGTTGTGGGTTCAGATCCCCCTCCAAAGATTTGAGCACAAGAATATAAACCGGCTCCAGCATTGTGCTGAAGGAATGCTCCTTTATTAGAGAAACAATTCAAAGTTTGTGAGAAGATTTGTAGCTCGGGTGCTCGTTGCTGTGGTTCTGTTCGCCGAGCTGGAAGTTTTTGTTGCAAACGTTTCGTCCCCTGTCTAGGTGACATCCTCAGTGCTTGGGAGCCTCCTGTGAAGCGCTTCTGTGGTGTTTCCTCCGGCATTTATAGTGGCCTGTCCCTGCCGCTTCCGGTTGTCAGTTTCAGCTGTCCGCTGTAGTGGCCGGTATTTTGGGTCCAAGTCTATGTGTTTTTGATGGAGTTTTTGGATGAGTGCCATGCTTCTAGGAATTCCCTGGCAAGCCAGACAGAGAACAGCCAGGGAATTCCTAGAAGCATGGCACTCATCCACAAACTGGTGAGTTGTTGTCTGAGAGTGGCTGTTGGTTTGTGTGCTGTTATAAGTCCTAGTGGTCGCAGTAGTCTGGCTGTCATTTCAGAGATGTTCTTGATGTATGGTAGTGTGGCTAGTCCTTTGGGTTGCGGCATGTCCTCGTTCCGTTGTCTTTCCCTTAGGCATCTGCTGATGAAATTGTGAGGCTATCCCTAGTAGCCACACACGCAGACGACAAACAACATGAATTTGACTGGGACAATACTACCATTATAGGGCAAGCGAAACAAAGAACAGCCAGGGAATTCCTAGAAGCTTGGCACTCATCCACAAACTCCATCAACAAACACTAGACCTGGACCCACTATACCGGCCACTACAGC
>NW_025202585.1:0-385 GCF_004010195.1 Chiloscyllium plagiosum
GTCAGTGCCAGGAGGCTGGCTCCTGTCGATAACATTGTCCTGGGCGGCAGTGTCGCGTCTCTTCCAGTGGTGACAAAGCTCCGAGGGATTGCTTTAGGTGTTGCGCACTCCCATGGCTTGCTCCAGTTCCTGTCTCCGCTGTTGTATCTGAAGGAGGAAATGAGGACTCATTAGAAATGACAGAACTTGCATTTCTCTAGCACCTACAACAGACACCAATCACAGCCAATGGATTAAGTGAGGGCATCACAAGAATCACATCAGCCCATTGTTGTGGGATCTTGCTCTGCACAGTCAGCGAGATAATGAGCTGATGTTTGACAATGAAGCTGGGAGGGGAAGGCAGGGTGATGGAGTGGGGAGACTGGGGGGTGTTGGGGTAAGC
>NW_025202585.1:2787-7942 GCF_004010195.1 Chiloscyllium plagiosum
CCCCCACCCCCCCAGGAGGCACCAATTCACTAAACCCCCCCCCCCCCCCCCCCCCCGCCCGGCCTCAACCATCTCCTCTCAACTACAGGAACAGACCCTTCAGCCCATCAAAGCAATTCCACCCATTCCATGGGATCTTGGCTGAGCCATATCTCCGTGCCGCTGGGTTTAGTTTGGCCCCTGCTGCCAGCCTCACCGTGCGCTCGGTGGGTCAGACCTGGGAAGGTGCACAATCCGAAGGTTCCTTTACCCTCGTCCAGACTCCAGCCCCACCAGAGGGCAGCTTCTCTCCGTCAAAAACATTCACCGTAAACATCTCCATCATTCCCAGAGTCTCCGTGCCTGGCCCTCCCCCTGGTTACCCTCTCCTCCGGTTACCTTCCCCCCCCCGGTTACCCTCGCTGGGAGGGTCTGGGGGTCCCTATACCTTTGTGGTTGCTGTGGCTTCGGTCACTTTGCTCCCACCCTATGCCCACTCCCAATGGTGCTGAAGTTAAAGTTTGACCATGATGGAATAAGGACAATGGGCCGAGTGGCCTCCTCTGGCTTCTCCTCCTTATGCTCTGACAGACCCTCAGAGAGATGTAACCAATCACAGGCAACAGCTGGGAGCTCCCCCCAGAAATGACCAACCCGCTGGTGGACAGCAGCAGGTCAAGGCCATTCAGCCCACCCAGCCTGGACATACACCTTGTACAGGTCAAATGTGAGCTCACCGCCCGCTCACTCTCAGTCTGAAACACCGTGACCTCATTCCTGACCTTTGTCTTTTCTCTTTCCCTTGAGCAAGTGTTGAACTCAAGAAAATCCGAGAATCATTACGGCACAGAAAGAGGCCAGTCATCTTTCCTGATGAAGGGCTTTTGTCCGAAACGTTGATGTTCCTGTTCCTCGGATGCTGCCTGACCTGCTGTGCTTTTCCAGCACCACTCTAATCTAGACTCTGGTTTCCAACATCTGCAGTCCTCACTTTTGCCGAGTCTGTTTGACTGCTCTATGTGACCTGCAAGCGGACCTTAGTGAGTCAATCTCACCCATAGAACTCAACGTATTTCCTCTCCGGATAATTCTCCAAACTGGTCTTTGAAAGCCTCAATTAAACCTGTCCCCACCTCACTCTCAGTCAGTACGTCCCAGACCCTAACCACTCAATGTGGCAACATCAGTTTCTCTCTGACGCCAACGGCTCTTCTGCTAATTACCCGAAATCCACACCCACTTATTCTCAGGCCTTCCACCAATGAGAACAGTTTCTTCCTAACGATAAACCAAAGAACTGAGGTTGCTGGAAGTCAGAAACAAAACCAGAAATTGCTGGAGAAACTCAGCAGGTCTGACAGTATTCATGAAAGAGCAGCGCTCCGAAAGCCAGTGCTTCCAAATAAACCTGTTGGACTGTAACCTGGTGTTGTGTGATTTTTAACAGTATCCATGGAGAGGGAAACCGACTGAAAGGTGGTGTCCAATGACGCTGGTTCACAGCTCTGTGAAGAATTGTCTGGAGGGAATTTGTCTAAGGGTTATATTCACAGATACTGCCAGAGCTGCTGAGTTTCTCCAGCGCTTCTTAACGATTCTGTCCAGACCCCTAATGTTTTTGAATACCTTTCCAATGGGACCAATCCTAACTTCTTCAATCTATCCTCATCACTCTCCTTCCTGAAACCATACCTGTAAATCGCTTCTACACTCTCTCCAGTACATCCACATCTTTCCTAGAATGTGGTGCCCACAAATGTACACAATACTCCAGCTGAGGTCTTATACAAGTTCAACATCAACTCCTCCCCGTTGTACTCTATTGCCTATTAATAAAGCCGAGGACACTGCCTGCTTTATTAATTGCACTCTCCACTTGTACTCCCGCCTTCTATGTTCAGTGACATATACACCCAGCTCCCTCTGCTCCTGCACCCTCTCTAAGGATTGTCCCCTTATTTGGTTATCTCCTCAAAGTGTAAATCCTCACACTTCCCTGCATTGAGTTGCACCCGCCTCCTTCCTGCCCTCTCACCAGCCTTTCCTTTCCATCTTAGTGCTGAGCACTGACCCCTGAAGAGTACATCAGAGTACAGAACTTCTGCATTTGTATCCTGAATACCCACGGTCCAGCTCATTTATACAGATCAGGATCAACTAAACCCTGCCTCGTGCAAATACCCAACTGGCCACCATGCTGTGTCCGGTGCCAGCCTGCCAAGTCCGTACCAGGGAGAGGCCCTCTGCTCTCGATTCCAGAGCCTGCCATTTGGATCAGCACCTTCTCCCAGTGGCTTGGCCATCTCGGGAACTCTCCATCCGGACAGCCCCTCGGTAAGGGGGAGGCCAGAGAGAGGTCTCGGGTTAGTGAGAGGTCAACAGGAAGGTGCAGTAATCAGATCAGCCATGACCTTAGGGAACAGGGAAGCAGGAGCTGAGGGGCTGATCCTAATCCATACGTGCTGTAACAGAATCAAAACACCGGGGACTCTCTTGTTGTGCAGTGCACCGAGAGACCTGGTCCAGAGGCTTTGTCGTAACATTCTCGAACAGACTGATTAAAAAATATTCAATCGAGTCAATTAAACTCACGCTGGCTGAAACAGATTCCTTCTGGCTTTGCAAGGTTTCCCGGCACTGACGTTAACCTGGTGGGTTGGGGGACACTGAGCTCCAGCACGTCTGTAACATTTAATCTGGAGATGACAGTGGGTCAGACAGTATCCACGGGCAGAGGGGAAGCTAACATTTGCACTCCAGATGCCTCTTCCTCAGAGCTTCACCTCAGCTCCCTGACCCACAGTGATCTCCTGCACTGGCTGGTTCCTGTTCAGTTCCAGCCTCTGCAGTAACATGCTCCTGTAATATTTAATCGCTTGGCTGTACCAGTGGGTGCGTCACTGAAACCATTTTTGTCAAACTGTTCCTCTCACACTTGTTGGGGCATTGGACAAGATTACCACCAATTCAAGTGCAAAACATACAGTCGCGTGTATTCACACGAGGGAGGCGTTTCCCGGTTGCCACTTATAGTGTGATTTTAGGTACGAGGTACCGAGGGCAGGGGCTTGAGAACAAATTCAATAGGAAAAAGAATTTAAAACTAAAGAAATAACATGTGCAGCATTACAGACCTTCATAAATACCAAATCATTGGAATAAATTCAAAAAATACAGAGAAAAGAAGTTTAGAATACAACTCTTTCCATTTTAATATAATAAAGGAATAAAATGAAAGGGAGAACGAATTTAAGAAAATGTCTATTTAGTCCATTTCATGGCTCTGGGCTCTACTGTATGACAGGAAAGTGCTGATTGGTTGGCAAGTAGCGTCTGATTGGTAGAGGTTTTGCAACGAAGAATGCACCAGTTAAATGATGATTGACAGTTAACTGCCAAGCTTTAACAGTCTAGGCCACTCTCCAGGATAACCTGATCAGATCACTTCTTTCTGTAGATCATAAAAACTCACAAACGGCGCAAAGATGGTCACTCTTGGTCCTGAAATGTCCCCAGTTACCTCAGAGAAAGGGGAATATCCCTGTACACAGTCGGTTCCATTCTCGTGCGAACTCGTATTATTAAACAATTGTGCACTAGCCGCGCCATTTGAAACCAATGGGGCCAGAATTGTTTTATAGCCAGTGAAGTAAGGGATGTTCGCATTCTACAAATAACGGTCTAAATTCTTCAATTTGCATTATAGCAGTGGTGAGTAGAGTGGGTTCTTTCTTGATTATATGTTTTACTGAGATCTGTCTCTTATTCTGCCAGAGGACATGGTGGGGGCTGGTACAATTGCAATATTTAAGAGGCATTTGGATGGGTATATGAATAGGAAAGGTTTGGAGGGATATGGGCTGGGTGCTGGCAGGTGGGACTAGATTGGGTTGGGATATCTGGTTGGCATGGACGGGTTGGACCGAAGGGTCTGTTTCCATGCTGTACATCTCTATGAATCTATGACAACAATGCACAAGGATCGAGCTATGGACACTTCCTGAGACAGACTCTGTTGGTTGGATTTGTGGCTAAATCCCATCATGGACAGGTAACAGTCGGGCTGTGTGTGAGGCTTAACTTGCTTACTAGAAGAGTGTTGTTTTGGGTGCTATATGCAATAACATTTAAATTATTGTTTCAGAACTTGATTATCTGAGATTTCCTCATAAGCAGCCAAATTAAAGGTAACTTATGGTGATTTACCCACAACAGAACACTCTCCCACCCTGAACTCACTTGCCAACCAACCAGAATAAATGCAGGTCCCCTTGTTGTTTTGGTTTTGAGGTGAATTGTGCTGATGACTGCAGGATGTAAAGCTGTAACATGTACATTTCTCCAGCGGCTGTCACCCTCCCTACATCACCAGGTTACCAGCCTCAGGAGCTAGGCTCGTGGTGACCTCACCCACACTCCCCGTGCTGAAAGATTCAGGACAGAGCTCCCTACCTTCAGGTCACGGCTCTGCGACCTCAGCCAGTCTTGGATGTAACCCTCCGGGTCCTTGGAGAAGCTCAGCATGAAGTCTCTCTGGATCTTTAGCTGGTTAATCGATTCGATCGTCTCATGAATCTGATGATGACAACAACGTGACAATGAGACACAAACTCGGGCGAACGTAGTCCGGTACACCGCTATAATCCCAGGACACGGAGAGGGACTCAGGACAGGGGGAGGGACTCAGGACACGGGGATAGACCCAGAACACGGGGACGGTCCCAGAACACGGGGATAGACCCAGAACACGGGGATAGACGTAGAACACGGGGACGGTCCCAGAACACAGGGATAGACGTAGAACACGGGGATAGACGTAGAACACGGGGATGGACCCAGAACACGGGGACGGACCCAGAACACGGGGACATAGTGCACGCTCCTGTTAATGATTGTCACATTCTGACGGAACATTGTCGTATTGATATCCGTTGTGATCATCTTCCAAATCACTGTTCTTCGAGTATGGTCCACTTCTATCGCATTTAAGTGCTGTTTATCATCTTCTGTGGATAGATTTATATCTGTTGCATTAGGTGTTGTTCAGTTGGTGTAGGATTCAAATTTCACTCTTACGTTCTGAATCACTTCTTCTTCTTTCTGGATTCACAGTTCCCAGTTCGCTCGGAAAGGTAGTAGATTAAGAGAAATCCCGAATTAATAGAAGGTCCAAACC
>NW_025202586.1:0-3770 GCF_004010195.1 Chiloscyllium plagiosum
GGTCAGGTGGCAACATAATCATTTTAATGGGGAAAGACACTACTCTGGTTACTGTATCTCTGATGCATTCATTATGATTGGCATCAGTTTGTGATAAATGTTAGTGAACAAGGTATTGCCTGTGGGTTTAGTGCCTAGTCCATTGCGAGAGCCTGGTGTGTGTGGGACAAGATGGCAGAGGAGCCTTCACTCCTGGTCTCAGTCTGTTTTTGATTTTGTTCCTGAGGAATTCTCCTTGGTTGGCTTCCTGGGATATCACTGTTTGAACTCTGACCCCTTGTCTGGGCTGGTGCTCAATAGTTCACTACCATACACCCGTGTTTGAGGAAACCGCACTAATCGCCTGTGATCCCTGAGCCTCTGTACCACAATGTGGAAATCCCTAAAATCTATTTCCTATTCAGCAATTAATTAGCAGAGGGCCCAAGCCTCATTCCAGGGGGCGTCTGAGGGTTCGAATCCCAGGTGTCCCTCCTTCTTTCTGATACATGGGAGACAAAGGGTTGGGCTCAGTTTCACATCGCGAAGAGAGGTGCAAGTCATAGCCCCAAAATTCCAGACAAATTGGACCCAGAGTTTCCAGATGAAGCTGACGGGGGGAGGGGAGGGTCATTCCCCTGGTTGTTGTTCTGCATTTATGCAGCGCCTCTGCAGGGTCTGCCTTATCCTGCCCTCGAGCAGTGAGGACCACTGCCTTCATCTCATCATGGATGCCCCTCCCTAGCTGTTGGCCATTAGGGAGGGCTGAATGGCCTGCTGGACTAAGGCACATGGTGATTAATTTGGTTTGCTCCTCAGCGTCCACTCTGTGTATGACAGACTGTCGGTCAATCTCATCCAAACATGTATCTGGGTCAGAGATGGGATCTTTATGGTGCTGCCCACCAGCTGGGTGCCTGGACTGGCTGTTGTGTACTCAGTGAGACCATCAGCTGTCTGACACTGGGTAACCACAGTATTCATGGATTCTCAGTTCGGCTGTGGGTCAGAGCTGGGGGCAGTTACCTGGAAGAAAGGCAGTGGGAGTTCCCATCTGTGGGCGGGTGTGGATGCGTCAGTGTGGGGCCTGTAATTATCTCCCTGGGGAGGTAGAACCCCAAAGGCACACATTATCCCATTCTAGCAGGAGCCCTGGTTCCCTTGGCATTGTATTTGCTCCTGGCACCTCCTAATAGGGCCTGATGTGTGTTGCTCCGTGTTGCAGGTGTACAGGACCCATGCAGCTGTTTGGAGCTCATACACTGTCTTTCTAGATTGTCAATGCAACCTGAGGCTGCCTCCCCATCCCCAGAGACCCTCCTTTCACTAGATTGGACTCTTCCCAATTGTAACTGGAGTAGTCCCATGTGGGTGAGATTTTCCTGCAATGTTCTTCCCTGCTCATTATGTTGGAGACCTAGCTCGGTCACAACCTGTCGCTTTCCCTGGCGTGACCGGATCCCAGCTGCCTTATCCCAGCCGGAGGTCCTCCAGGCTATCGGCAGTGGAGTGAGCTTTCCAGCTTCCTTCCCCAGCTCTCTATGGGCTTCTAACCACAGCTCCTGTACCAGGAATCCTTCGCTGCACGGCCAGGCTGGCTTCCTACCAAATTCTGCCGGACTGTTTCACATTTGTACCGGCTCGTGTTCGTGTTGCTTTAGCTGCTTCTGTATTGTGGGACACCAGGGTATACTCATAGAGTCATAGAGTTCTACAGCATGGATATTGGCTCTTTGGCCCAAACTGGCCCATCCACACTTACCCCGTTTCCTTGCATTTGACCCATATCCTTCCAATATGTTCCTCTAAATGTATTTGTCCAAGTGCCTTTTAAATGTTCTTAAATGTATCCTCCTTGACTACTTCCACTGGTAGTTCATTCTGTATGTGTATCACCCTCTGGAGAAAAGGGTTGTCCCTCGGGTTCACTTTTAATCTTTCCCCTTTCACCTTAAACTGATGCCCTTTCGTCCTTGATGTCCCAAGCCTTGGATAAAGACTGAGTGCATTCCCACGCCTCCCATGATCCTGTACACCTCTATAAGGACACCCCTCAGTCTCCTGCACACTAAAGGCAATGTGTAGCTTGACAAACCTCTCTCTATACCTGTCTAGTTGAGTTCTGGCAACATCCTTGTAAATTTCGTCTGCACTCTTTCCAGTTTAATAACATCCTTCCGATAGCAAGGTGGCCAAAACTGAATCCTGTACAACTGCAACAGAACTGCCCAACTTCGATATTCCATGCTCTGACTGATGAAGGACCCAGTGTACCAAAAGCCTTCTTCACTGCCCCGTCTTCCTGAGTTCAGAGAGCCGTGCTCCTGGCATCCAAGGTTCCACTACACTCCTTCAGGCCCTCCCATTCAGCATGAAACCCCTATCTTGATGTGACTTTCCAAAATGCTCGATCTCGCCCTTGTCTGTATTAAACTCCATTTGCCATTTCTCAGCCCAATTCCCCAGCTGATCAAGGCCCTGTTGCAATTGCTGAGAACCTCCCTCACTTATTTTAGTGTAACCTGCAAACTTACTAATCATGCCTTAAACATCCTCATCCAAATCATTGATATTGATAACAAACTGCAATGGGCCTCGCACTGACCAGCTCAGCGTCACAGTGGCTCGGTGGTTAGCACTGCTATCTCACAGCACCGTGGATCTGGGTTCAATTCCAACCTCACAGGATGCTCTCTGTGGGTTAGATCCTGTTAGGGTTAGATTTCCTACAGTATGGAAACAGGCCATAAGGCCCAACAAATCCACACCGACCTGCCGAAGAGTAACCCACCCAGAGCTATTCTCCCTGCCCAATATTTACCCAGGACGAATGCACCTACCACTATGGGCAATTTAGCCTGGCCAATTCACCTGACCTGTACAACTTTGGATTGTGGGAGGAAACCGGAGCACCCGGAGGAAACCCACGCAGACACGGGGAGAACGTGCAAACTCCACACAGACAGTCACCGGGGACTGGGGTCGAACCCGGGTCCCTGGCACTGTGAGGCAGCAGTGCCAACCACTGAGCCACTATGCCACACCAACCGAGTTTGTACCATCTCCCCATGTCTGCGTGGGTTTCCTCTGGGTGCTCCGGTTTCCTTCCACAATCCAAAGATGTGCATGTCAGGTAAATTAGCCATGCTCAATTGCCTATAGTGTTCATGGATGTGTAAGTAAGTTGCGTTAGTCAGGGGTAAATGTAGAGTAACAGGGTAGGGGAATCGGTTAGGGTGGAATAATCTTCAGAGTGCCAGGAGAAGTGTTGGGCCGAAGGGCCTGTTTCCACAGAGGAGGGATTCTATGATTCTATGACCGCTGCAGCACTCCACTAGTCACAGGCCTTCATTCTGACTATTACCCTCTGCTTCCTACCATCAAGCCAATTGTGTACCCAGTTTGCCAATGCCTCCTGGATTCCATGTGATCTAACCTTCCGGCGGGGGGGAGAGTGGTGAGTGCAGAGTTGTGTAGGTATCACTAAGAAAGGGGGAGATTGCAGTGTTGGGTAGGGATCATTCAGGAAGGGAGACATTACAGTTTTGTGTAGGGATCAGTCAGGGAGGGGGAGATTACAGTATTGGGTAGGGCTTAGACAGGGAGGAGGAGGTTGCAGTGATGTGAAGGAATCAGTCAGGGAGGGAGAGATTACAGTGTTATGTAGGGATCAGTCAGGGAGGGGGAGATTACAGTATTGGGTAGGGATTAGACAGGGAGGAGGAGGTTGCAGTGATGTGAAGGAATCAGTCAGGGAGGGAGAGATTACAGTGTTATGTAGGGATCAGACA
>NW_025202586.1:3967-7942 GCF_004010195.1 Chiloscyllium plagiosum
TGAGTGCAGTGTTGGGTAGGGATCAGTCAGGGAGGAGTTTGAGTGCAGTGTTGGGTAGGGATCAGTCAGGGAGGGGGTGAGTGCAGTGTTGGGTAGAGATCAGTCAGGGAGGGGTTTGAGTGCAGTGTTGAGTCGGGATCAGTCACGGAGCGGGAGATTACAGTGTTGTTTCGGGATAGAGGGAAATCAGGAGGGCAAAAAGGGGACATGAGATTGCTTTGGCAAATAAGTTTAAGGAGAATCCAAAATATTTTTACAATTCCATAAAGGACAAAAGGGTCACTGAGGAGAGAATAAGGCCCCTCAAAGATCAAGCCAGCCTGCACGTGGAGCTGCAGGAGATGTGGACATACTGAACAAGTATTTCCTGTGGAGGAGCACCAGGAAGATATAGAATAGAATGATGGTTTGGGAAATATCTTTGGGAAATAGATGATGTCATCTTGCAAAATATCCACATTAAAGAGGGGGAGGTGTTGGATGTCTTGAAATGGTTAAAGGCGGATAAATCCCCAGGACCTTATCAGGTATACTCTCGATCTCTGTGGGAAGCTAGAGAAGTGATTGTGGTGCCCCGTGCTGAAATATTTGTATCATCGATTGACACAGGTGAGGTACCAGATGACCGGAGGTTGGACTAACATAGTGACACTGTTTAAGACGGGTGGTCAGGACAAGCCAGGGATCTACAGACTGGTTCGCCTGACGTCAGTCGTGGGCACGTTGAAAGACGGATCCATGAGGGACAGGAATTACATGTGTTTAGAAAGACAATGTCTAATTGGGGATAGTCAGCATTGCTTTGTACGTGGGAAATCATGTTTCAAGATATTGAGTTTTTTAAGAAGTAACAAAAGGATTAATGAGGGCAGAGCGGTGGATGTGAGTGATATGGACTTCAGTAAGGTATTCGAAAAGTTTCCACATGGGAGCTTGGACAGCAAGGATAGATCTCATGGAATACAGGGAAAACCAGCCATTTGGATACAGAACTGGCACGAAGGTAGACGACAGAGGATGGTTGTGGAGGGTTGTTTTTTCAGACTGCGACCAGTGGACTGCCACAAGGATCGGTGCTGGGTCCACTACTTTCCATTAATTATATAAATGATTTGGATGTGAACATAGCAGGTATAGTTAGTAAGTTTGCAAATGACACCAAAATTGGAGGTGTAGTGGACAGTGTAGAATGTTACTTCACATTACAACGGGATGGTGAACTGATGGGCTAATGGGCTGAAGAGTGGCAGATGGAGCTTCATTCAGATAAATGGGTGGTGCTGCATTTTGGCAAAGCAACCCTTCGCAGGATTTATACACTTAATGTTAAGGTCCCAGGGAGTGTTTCTGAACAAAGAGACCTTGGAGAGCAGGTTCATTGTTCCTTGAAAGGAGAATTGTGGGTCGATAGGATAGTGAAGAATGTGTTTGGTATGCTTGCATTTACTGATCAGTGCATTGAGTAGATGAGTTGGGAGGTCATGTTGTGGCAAAACAGGACATTGGATAAGCCACTGTTGGAATATTGCGTGCAATTCGTGTCTCGTCCCTATCGGAAGGATATTGTGTAAATTGAAAGGGTTCAGAAAATATTTACAAAGATGCTGACAGGATTGAAGGATTTGAGTTAAAGGGAGAGGTTAAATGGGCTGGGGCTGTTTTCCCTGGAATGTCTGAGGCTGAGGGGTAACCCATATGGAGGTTTATAAATCCATGAGAGGCATGGTTCGGTTTAACAGATAAGGTCTTTTCCTTGGGGTGGGGTGGTCCAGAACTGGAGGGCCGAGTTTGAGGGTGAGAGGGGAAAGATATAAAAGGAACATAAGGGATAACATTTTGATGTGGAGGGTGATGCGTGTATGGAATGAACTGCCAGATGAAGTGGTGGAGACTGGTAGAGTAACTGCATTTAAAAGGCATCTGGATGGGTATACGAACAGGAAGGGTTGAGAGGGATTCGGGCCAAGTGCTGGTAAATGTGACGAGATTATGTTAGGATATGTGGGTGGCGTGGATGAGTTGGACAACGAAGGGTCTGTTTCTGTGCTGTACATCCCTATGACTGTAAATGTTTCCCCTGGTTACCTTGGTCAGTTCTCCTCTCAAACACATGTCAATGGCTTTGGTTGTGATTGTAGGGTGTGCTTTATGGTCACTTTAAAAATCCATCATCTCACTGAATTCCACTATACTGCAATTTCCCAGAGGATATCTTAGTGTGACATTACTCCTTCCCTCAGCGTCATCACCCAACGGTCGATCTGAGATAGTCACGTCCCTGGCCGTTTGCACAACGTGTTATTCAAACAAACACTGACAGAAACATTCAAAGAGGAGTTCCGATAACGTCACTTTTGCCAAAGTTACTGTCCCAGATTATACAAAGACTGAAATCTCCCAAAATGATCACAGTGCCTTTGCGTTACACAGGAATTCATTGGAATGTGTAACAGGGTTGAGCAATGAAATGCTGTTCGGCAGCCTCTAAACTCTTCTCCTGCTTGTGTTTTTGACACGTGTTACCCAGAATCTGCATTCAGTCTGATTCAGCTTCATCATCTGAGGCCAAATGCTTTCTCTATACTGCCTTTGTTACCCATTACTGTCAGGGTTACCCATCCTGCACTCCCTGACACCCCTCAAGGAGGTAGACAATAGAATATTCATGTTCCACCTTTTGTTCACAGTGTCACCACTAAACCTCATTTATCTCTGTACCAGAGTCCTTATTGCAGAGACTTTAGCCAGTCAAAAAAAAGTACATTACGATTGACTCTTTCCACAATTTCTTGTCACAGTCCAATTCACTGATGTACAGTTTCAGTTAAACTTTGTCTCTTCCTGTTCCTTTCTGCTTGTCTTCAGCTACATTGCCATTTCTCTTTGGATTTGGAAAGCTCCTTTCACCAGAATCTTGGCCCTGCAACCTCTCTGTCAGCTTAAAGTCCTGTCCATAAGCCTACCGATATGATTGGCCACGACACTGGTCCCAGCAATGTTGTGTTTAATTCACTCATGGGATGTTGCTGTCTCTGGCTGGCTAGCATCACATGCCCACCCCGAGCTGCCCTTGAGCTGAGTGTTTTGCTGGATCATTACAGAGAGCAGTTTAGAGTCAACCCCATCGCTCTGGAACTGGAACATGGTTAGGCCAGACCCGCTGCCTATAACAGATTTCCCTCCTGAAAGGATATTAGGTAGTTAGATGGGTTATACTGGACACCGGCATTAACATCTGGATGAACAGTTGGGTGAAAATAACACGAGGCCATCACCTGTCCCACTCATAGCTCACCCGTCACTGAGTACTGATCCCCGTGCACCATGAATCACAACCCTTTCATCATGACCATTGTGTGATCCTGATACCTTCCTGCACTCTGGTGATATCACTCAATCTCTCTCCATGTGGTATCCCTTGCTGTGTGGCTCTAATTGCTGCCTCTGTCAACTTCTCTCGCTCTTGCAGCTATTCCAGATCCTGAGCCAACAGAATTCCCCACTCCAGAGAGACGCAGCAGCACAGGCCAGGGATGGAGACTGGGATTTTCCAGGTCTCTGTGGGAGTTAGTGCCATCCTCCATGTGTAACCCTCACTACATCAGTCGAATTTCCCATTCTGTCTGCTTCCCTATCTCCTGTAGGTACTCAGGATGTTCCTGTCTCAGCCGAATTCCTAACTCCTGTCTCGTCCATAACCACATCAAAGACGGTTGGTCAGCCAGAGAGAGATGGAGAGGGAGATCTGGAACCTTCAGTAAATCCTGCAGCCGGTAAGATCACTCACAGTAAACAGCACAGGGTGGAGGCAGTAGACTTCTATATTCAGACCTGGAAGACAGGACATAGACACAGAGCTGGGCAAGGAACAGCAACATTCTCGGCTTCATTCTCACCATCTTGTCAGGGTCCTGCTCTCACCTCTGCTGTATTGGTCCTCCATGAGACATCTCTCTCTGACTCTCTCGGACTCTC
>NW_025202587.1:0-1074 GCF_004010195.1 Chiloscyllium plagiosum
GGACATACCTTCTCGTGAAGGAGCAAACCTTGGTCATCACAAGGAAATAGAGCAGAGTGGGTGACTGAGATTTCAGAGGGAGAGCAAGTGGGGAAAGTGATCATACCTATATTAGCTTTAAAAATGATTACGAAAAAAAATACATCGGATTTTGAAGGTAAGGTTTGAATTTGGAGGAAGGCCAGTTTTGACGGGATGAAGCAAGAAGTTGCAAATATTGATTGGGGGCTGATACTCTTGGTAAAGGGACGGCTGAAAAAAGGTGAAGCCTTCAAAAATGAAATAGGGACAGTTTGGATACATTATGTTCTGATTGCGGTGAACTGGTAGGTGTAGCGAATGCTGGGTGACATGAGAAACTGAGAATCTGATCAAGAAAAAATAAGGAAACATATGTTAAGTATAATGAGAAGGAATCGAGTGAAACATTAAGAGTATAAGGGTAGGAGAAGTAGACTTAAGAAGGAAATGAGACGGGAAAAATGGGACATGATTTAGATTTGGCAAACAGAGTTGATAAAAATTCGAAGGGCTTGTACAAATGCGTTAAGGACAAAAGAGCAACCAGGGAGAGAGTCAGGCTCTTTAAAGATCATCAAAGCTGCCGAAGAGTGGAACTGAAGAAGATACTAAATGGGTATTTAGCATCTGTGTTTACTGTGGAGAAGGATATGGAAACTAGACAACATGGAGAAATAAATGACGATATCCTCACCATAGAGGAGGAGGTGTCAGACGTCTTGAAACATATAAAGGTGACAGAATCTCTGAGACCAGAGCAGGTGAATCCTAGAGGTTTGTGGGACTATAGAGATGTGATTGCTGGGCACGTAGCTGAGATATTCGTATTATCGATAGCTTTGGATGAGGTGCCAGAAGGCTTGGTGTTGGCTAACGTCATGCCATTATTTAAGGAAGGTGATAAGAAAACGGCAAGGAACTTAGACTTGAGACCTAATATCAGTGGTGGGCAAATTGTTGGACAGGATTCTGAGAGGGAAAATCTCCATGTACTTCGAAAGTCAAGACCTGCTAATGGACAGTTCTCATGGCTTCATGCATGGGAAATCATGT
>NW_025202587.1:1169-7945 GCF_004010195.1 Chiloscyllium plagiosum
CTCAAGAAGAAGAGGCGTTGTTACGCCTTATTGACTCTTGCAACTACATGGGAAGCCAGGACAGTTTGGGGTTATCGTCACGCTGAGGAAATTGTCGCTGTCCACCCTCTCAAAGTGAGTTCCCTTGATGTAAACGGGAGCGTGCTATCCTCTTTTCTTCCTAAAATCAATCTATTTTCTTCAGTTTTACAGACATTGACAAAGAGTTTTTGAAATAATGACTAGATATTGATCAAGGCAGAATGGTAGACGTTATTTCTATCGATGTCAGTGAGGCTTTTGACAAGGATTCACCCGGAAGACTGCTTAAAAAGTTAGCTCACGTGGCATACAGACATACTTGGCCATGTGGATACAAAATTGGCTTGAAGGAAGGGTGTGCAGCGTGATGGTGGAGACCTCCGTTTTGGAAAGTAGACCTCTGACCAGAGGTGTGCCGTGAGGATTAGTGCTGGGTCCATTGTTTTTTGTCATTTATATATATGGTATGGATGTGCATATGGGACATAGTTTTCGTAAGGTTTCAGATAACACCGAAATTGACAGTGTAGTGGAGAGACAAGAAAGTTACCTAAATGTACCACAAGACCTTGATCAGAAAAGCCCATGGGCTGAGGAGTAATAGATGGTGTTTAAAATAGATAAATGTGTGGGAATGCATTTTGGTAATACAAACCAAGGCAGTGCTCAAACACTTAATAGTAAGATCCTGGGTACTGTTACCAAATAAAGAGACCTTGGAGTGCAGTTACATAGTTCCATGACAGTGGAGACAAAGGTAGACATGTTCGTGGAGAACCTTCGGTATGCTTGCCTTTATTGATTAATGCATTTCGTAATGCATAGGAATTTGCAGGTCATGTTGCGGCGATGCAGGACATTGGTTATGCCCCTTCTAGAGTACAGAGGAACCTCGGTTATCCAAATACCAATGATCGAAATATCAGATTATCCGAAGGAGATTCAGAGGTCCTGATAGAAATGTTACGTGAAAAAGCTGTTTCAACACTAATTGCATCTTTTGTTTACACATTAAAAACGATCTCTGCCAAGATCAGTCCTGGACATAGATGAGAGCTCACACACTGCCTCCAAATGACTGGCATTCGGTCCACTCTCTCCCTCACACTTTTCCTGGACTTCTACATAGGATTGAATCCTAAAAGCCTTTCCCCGGACATTCTCTCTAACATTGTCTGATTCAGGGTGGAGGTGTCAAAACGTTGTAGTTAAAAAGTGTGCGTCTGCGTGTGTGTGTGTGCGTGTGTCTGTCTGTGTGCACACGCAAGTGCGTACTATTTGGACACTTACCCCAGAAAGGTAGCAGCAGTCTTACAGTTGATGTCCAATCTAACTGTCAGCGAAGGGGATGGCGAAGTCGGCGGCGGCGGCGCAAACAGGGTTCAGATGGTGGGTGAAGGTGAACGCTGTGTGGGGGAAGTGCTGGACAGGGTTGGGGTGGGCGGGGGGCGATGTTGGATGAGGTTTTGGGGCAGACGGGGTTTGGGGGCGGACAGGCTGGAGCCTTGTGTACTGTGTGCTGCAGTCTCCTGAAAAGGGAACAGACTTAATAAAAAAGGGTCCATTTTTTTTGTCATTTATATAAATGGTATGGATGTGCATATGGGACATAGTTTTCGTAAGGTTTCAGATAACACCGAAATTGACAATGTTGTGGAGAGACAAGAAAGTTACCTAAATGTACCACAAGACCTTGATCAGAAAAGTCCATGGGCTGAGGAGTAATAGATGGTGTTTAAAATAGATAAATGTGTGGGAATGCATTTTGGTAAGACAAACCAAGGCAGTGCACAAACACTTAATAGTAAGATCCTGGGTACTGTTACCAACTAAAGAGACCTTGGAGTGCAGTTACATGGTTCCATGACAGTGGAGACAAAGGTAGACATGTTCGTGGAGAACCTTCGGTATGCTTGCCTTTATTGATTAATGCATTTCGTAATGCATAGGAATTTGCAGGTCATGTTGCGGCGATGCAGGACATTGGTTATGCCTCTTCTAGAGTACAGAGGAACCTCGGTTATCCAAATACCAATTATCGAAATATCAGATTATCCGAAGGAGATTCAGAGGTCCTGATAGAAATGTTACGTGAAAAAGCTGTTTCAACACTAATTGCATCTTTTGTTTACACATTAAAAACGATCTCTGCCAAGATCAGTCCTGGACATAGATGAGAGCTCACACACTGCGTCCAAATGACTGGCATTCGGTCCACTCTCTCCCTCACACTTTTCCTGGACTTCTACATAGGATTGAATCCTAAAACCCTTTCCCCGGACATTCTCTCTAACATTGTCTGATTCAGGGTGGAGGTGTCAAAAAGTTGTAGTTAAAAAGTGTGCGTCTGCGTGTGTGTGTGTGCGTGTCTGTCTGTGTGCACACGCAAGTGCGTACTATTTGGACACTTACCCCAGAAAGGTAGCAGCAGTCTTACAGTTGATGTCCAATCTAACTTTCAGCGAAGGGGATGGCGAGGTCGTCGGCGGCGGCGGCGCAAACAGGGTTCAGATGGTGGGTGAAGGTGAACGCTGTGTGGGGGAAGTGCTGGACAGGGTTGGGATGGGCGAGGGGCGATGTTGGATGAGGTTTTGGGGGCAGACGGGGTTTGGGGGCGGACAGGCTGGGGCCTTGTGTACTGTGTGCTGCAGTCTCCTGAAAAGGGAACAGACTTAATAAAAAAAACTCCCGAGCCCCACAGGAAAGGAATTGAAGTGATTAACCGAATAATCAATTATCAGTATGATGTAATGCCTGTCCACCTCCTTCAGATAATCGAGGTTCCTCTATATATCATCCAGTTCTGTTATTCCCTGCTTTCGGAAGGACGCTGTTGAACTTGAAAGGGCTCCGAAAAGATTCACAGGAAAGTTGCCAGGGCTGGAGTATTTGAAATACAGACAGAGGCTGAATAGGTTCTGGATATTTTTCTGAAGCATCAGTGCTTGAGAGATTTTAAGGTTTACAAAATCATGAGAGACATGGGTATGATGAATAATCCAAAACCAGAGGGCATAAGTTTACAGTGAGAAGGGAAAGACTTAAATGGGTCCGAAAGAGCAACGTTCACAGAATGTGGTGCCCATATGGAATGAAATGTCAGAGGAAGTGGTGCAGGCTGTTAGTTACAACATTACAAAAAAATCTGATTAGGTATATGAGATGAAAGGGTTTCAGAGGTAAGGCTCACATGCTGTCAAATGTCATTAGATTAATTTAGGTTTTCTGATTGGCGGATGGGGGAGAGGGAGGGGGCTCCACCAAAGGGTCTGTTTCCATGTTGGATATTTCTAAGACTATATGACTGTAGTTATTGCTGCCACAGCCCTGGGAGTAAATCTTGAGGTCTGCCTTCAAGCAATGTTTGAGGTTGAGGAGGTTCAGGACTAGTTAGATATACTCCAATGGGAGCTGGGATTACGCTGAGTGAGAGGACGAAGATATTTGCTTTCAAGATTGGTCACCTGTATCTGGTCATGCAAAATGGGAGCTGGAAGCTCACTCAGTCCTGTCATGCAGTATCAGCAGCAGATGTGTAATCGGAAAGGATAGGCACAACAATATGATTGGAAAAAAACAGTGGTTTAGGCATAATCTTGCAACCTCTTTCAAAGACCAATTCTGATGAATTGCAATGGAATTATAAACATACTCTTGCTGTTTTTCCCCATGCCTATCGTGACGTCAAAAAACAACAGCCATTCTTAATTTTGGACAAAACATTGCCACCATTTGAACCGTGGATGACTGGAGAAATCGTCCGACTAGCCAAGAGGAAAAGGGAAACCTATATAAGGTCTACAAGGTAAAAACAATGACTGCAAATGCTGGAAACCAGATTCTGGATCAATGGTGCTGGAAGAGCACAGCAATTCAGGCAGCATCGAGGAACTTCAGCAGGTCTAGGCAGCCATGAACGGAATGGGCCCTGGTGGTATATCAGAAGAGTAGGACAAATCTTAAACGAGGAATCAAGCAGGCAAAAAGGGGTCCTGAAATAGGTGTAGCGAGCAGAATTAAGGAGAATCCCAAACTATTTTATTCTTACATAAAAAGCAAGTGGGTAACTGGAGAAACGTTTGGTCCACTAAAGGATAACAAAGGAAGGCTGTATGTCGAATCTGAAAGATTGGGTGAGATTCTGATTGATTGTTTTGCATCAGTGTTCACTGAGCAGAGGAACATGATGAATGTTGAGATTAGAGATAGACGTTTGATTAGTCTGGATTACATTGACTTAACTAGGGAAGATACGTTGTGTATGCCAGAGGTTATTAAGGAGTATAAATCCTCAGGACCGAAAGGGATCCATCACAAGTTGCTGAGGGAGGCGAGAGAGGAAATAGTATGGACCCTGACAGCTATCTTTGTGGCATCCTTAAACACAGTTGAGGTGTCGGTGGACTGGAGGTTTGATCATGTTGTACCACTGTACAAGAAGGGCAACAGGGATATTCTGGGTAACCACAGAACAGTGAGCCGGACGTCAGTGGTGGAAAGGTGTCAGAAAAGGTAATGAGGTATAGGATGTATTTATATATAGAAAAGAATGGGCTTATCAGTGGTAAGCAACATGGTTTTGTGCGGGGGAGCCATTACTAAATTAATGCCGTTTTTTGAGGATGTGACCAAGTTGACAGATAAAGGAAGGGCTTTGATGTTATGTACATGGACTTTAGTGAGGTGTTTGATAAGGTTCCCCATCGAAAATTAACAGAAAAAATGAAGCCACATGATGTCCTGGATGTTCTAGCTCGGTAGATAAAGAACGAGTTGAGAAACAGGAAACAAAGTGTAGTAGTTCAT
This sequence comes from Chiloscyllium plagiosum, assembly GCF_004010195.1. NCBI lineage: Eukaryota > Metazoa > Chordata > Chondrichthyes > Orectolobiformes > Hemiscylliidae > Chiloscyllium > Chiloscyllium plagiosum. Next base: position 5,997 of record NW_025202587.1, read on the forward strand.
GGGAAATTCTCGAAATGGAGAAAGGTGACCAGTGGTGTTCCACAGGGATCAGTGCTGCGGCCACTGCTGTTTGTGATACACATAAATGATCTGGAAGAGGGCACTGTAGGTATGATCAGCAAGTCTGCAGATGACACGAAGATTGCTGGCGTAGCAGAAAGCAGAAGGTACTGACAAAGACGACAGGAGAATATAGATAGACAGGAGAGTTGGCCGTAGAAGTTGCAATCAAGACAAATGTGAGGTGATGCATTTAGTCAAGTCTAATTCTTGAGCGAATTATACAGTGAATGGAACAGCGATGGGAAAGGTTGATGAGCAGAGAGATCTGGGAGCGCAGATCCAGTGTCTCCTGAAGGTTGTTGCACAGGTGGATACAATGGTCAAAAAGGCATATGGTATGCTTGCCTTCGGATGGGGTGCTGAGTATAAGATTTTGCAGGTCAGTTTAAAATTGTTCAAGACATTGGTTCGGCCGCATTTCGAATCCTGTGTACAATTTTGGTCGTCACATTATCAAAACGGTGACGACGCGTTGGTGACAGTGCAGAGAAGGTTTACGAGGATATTGCCTGGTCTGGAAGGTGCCAGCTATGAAGAGAGGTTGGACAAACTAGGATCTTTTTCTTTAGAGCGTGGGAGACTGAGAGGGATTTTGTAGAGGTGTATAAGATCATGAGAGGCATGGATAGGGTGAATGCACTCAGTCTTTTTCTCAGTGTTGAGGAATTGAGGACTAGAGGGCATCAGCTTAAGGTTAAAGGGGAAAGAATAAAAGGGAACCTGAGAGGAAACTTTGGTACAGAGAGGGTGGTACGCATATGGAATGAACTGCCAGCGCAAGTGGTTGAGGCAGGTACATTAGCAACATTTAAAAGACATATGGACAAATACATAAATAGGAATGGTTTAGAAGAATATATGCCAAGTGCAGGGAAATGGGGCTAGTGTGGATGAACACTTTGGTTAGCATAGACCTGTCTCTGTGCTGTAGGACTCTATGACATGAAATCAAGCTGTAGTATACGCCTGGTTGAGGAAATCCTTTGGCTTATCTGACTTTTACTCCAGAGTGGTTCAGCTGCCTTGCTCAGTACCCTCTCACACCATCACCATGGTTATTAGAATTCTGTTCAATGCACATGGTCTACACACAGATGAGTGAAGAATGCCAGTCTTTCACACGGTAAACAATGCATCAGTATGGACAACACGTCGATTGTACGCTGCTAAATGTCCAAACGTTAGTCTCCCACACTGTCGCTGTTATAAATCTGCAGACATTGTTTTACTGAGTACAACTCAGAGGCTGCATGCTCCTGAGAATCCAAATATCAGTTGGCCCGAGCTACAAATACTCAATACAAGATATTACTGTGAATAACCCACAGCTTGGGCAACATTGACTGTCCACATATATGGTGTCCAACAAGGTATACTTTGGATTACAGTTCACAATGCACACATACAATAGACAGAGGCGTAAAGAGCAGTATTGGTTATGAAACATAACTGGTACAAGTTGCTCAGCAAAGATAAGGAACAGAGAAAAGGAGGAATATTTGCCCTGCTTGTAAAGGATGTCGTTTTAGTGCTGGGGCGAAAAGCGGTTCTACACTTTTCAATGACATAATCAATTAGAGAAGCTTGAAGGAATAAGAAAGGTGCAATTACATTGTTTGATAAACTTTTGAGAGGGATGCACATTAAAAAAAGTTCTGCATAGGAATTAGGGAGAAATCCAAAATTTTGAAGTTATTATAATAATCACCCAGACGTAGATTTGAACAATTACACTCACAGTCGCAGAGAGAAAGAGAGAGAGAGAGAGAAGTGACTGATACTGTGTACAGGAGAGATCCGACATCAGCATGTGTCCAGTCCAAGAAGAATTGATACACTATAAGTGAAATAACCGCACAGAGGCCGCTATCCCGTCAGCAGGTAAT
>NW_025202588.1:0-3101 GCF_004010195.1 Chiloscyllium plagiosum
TCTCTGAGGCGCACTGTGACACTCTCTGACAGAATGTGATACACTGTGACACTCCCTGATCCTATCTGACACTCTCTGAGACACACTGTGACACTCTCTGACTCTCTCTGAGCCATACTGTGACACTCTCTGGCAGATTGTGATACACTGAAACACATTGTGACACTCTCTGACTCTCTGAGGCACACTGTGACACTCTCTGACTCTCTCTGAGGCGCACTGTGACACTCTCTGACAGACTGTGATACACTGTGACACTCCCTGATCCTATCTGACACTCTCTGAGACACACTGTGACACTCTCTGACTCTCTCTGAAACACACTGTGACACTCTCTGAGCAACACTAACAATTTCTGACTCTCTCTAACACTCTGAGACACACTGTGAAACTATCTTAGACTCACTGTGACCCTCTGGAACACTCTCTGAAAGACCATGACACACTGAGACACTCTCAAAGACAGACTGTGACACATTCTTACTCTCTCTGACACTCTCTGACACACACTGTGACACTTTCTGACTCTCTCTGACACACTGTGATACAGTCTGACTCTATCTGACACTCTCTGAGGCACAGTATGACATACTGTGACACTCTCTGACTCACTCTGACATCTCTGTAACACACTGTGACGCTCTCTCGCAGACTGTGACACGTTCTGAGCCAAATTCTGACACTCCCTGACACTCTCTGAGACTCAGTATGACACACTGTGACACTTCCTGACTCTCTCTGAGATTACTCTGCAATACACTGTAAGATTCTCTGACAGATTGTGTCACACTGTGACCCTCTCTGAGAAAAACTGTGACACTTTCTGACTCTCTCTAACACTCTGAGACACACTGTGAAACTCTCTTAGACTCACTATGACCCTCTGTGACACTCTCTGAAAGACTGTGACACGCTGAGTCACTCTCAAAGACAGACTGTGACACTTTTGGACTCTCTATGAGACTCTCTGAGGCACACTGTGACACTCTGACAGACTGTGAAACACTGAGACACTCTCAAAGACAGACTGTGACACTTTCTGACACTCTGGCTCACTCTGTAATATACTGTAGCCCTGTCTGTGACACTCTCTGAGATAGACTGTGACACTCTCTGACTCTCTCTGAGGCACACTTTGACACTATCTGAAACACTGTGACACTCTCTGAGACAGACTGTGACACTTTCTGACTTTCTCTGTCTCTCTGGGACGCACTGTGAAACTCACTGAGACACTCTGTGACACTCTGACAGACTGTGACACGCTGTGATACTCTCTGAGACAGATTGTGACATGTTCTGACTCTCTCAAATTCTCTGAGACACGCTGTGAAACTCACTGAGACACAATGTGACATTCTCTAACAGACTGTGACACTCTCTGACTCTCTCTGACAAACTCATAGACACACTGTGACACTCTGATTCTCTCTGACACTCTCTGAGAGACTGTGACACACTGACACTCTCTGACACTCTCGTAGACACACTGTGACATCCTCTGACTCTCTCTGTCACTCTCCGAGTTTCATGCTCTGACAGATTGTGACAATTTCTGTGACACACTATGACACTCTCTGAACGACTGTCACAATTTCTGTGACACACGGTGACATTTTAGGAAATACTGTGACTCTCTCTGAGACACACTGTGACACTTTCTGTCTCTCTCTGAGTCCCTGAGACACACTGTGAAACTCTCTGAGACAGACAGTTACACTCACTGACTCTCTCTGACACACACTGTGACACTTTCTGACTCTCTCTGACACACTGTGATACAGTCTTACTCGATCTGATACTCTCTCTGAAACACATCGTGACACTCTCTGAGAGATGTGGCACTCTCTGAGTCTCCCTGAGGCACACTGGGACACTATCTGACAATTTGAGATGCACTGGGACACTCTGTGACAGACTGTGACACACTGTGACACACTCTGACACTGTCTGTGACACACTGGGACCATCTCTGATAATTTGAGACGCACTGTGACACTCTCTGATCCTATCCGACATTCTTTGAGACACACTGTGACACTCTCTGACAGACTGTGCTACACTGTGACACTGTCTGAGAATCTCAGAGATACACTGGGATCCTCTCTGACAATTTGAGACGCACTGTGACACTCTCTGAAAGACTGTAACAACTGTGACACTCTCTGACAATATCAATATCCTCCCTTTTTAACTTCTCCCCTAACTCCCTATACTCATTTCACAGGACCCCATCCCTTTGCCTACCTGTCATATGGACCGATGTGCACAATGACCTCTGGCTGTTCACCCTCCCCCTTCAGAATGTTCAGTAACCGCTCAGAGACATCCTTGACCCTGGCATCCGGGAGGCAGCACATCATCCTGGGGTCTCCTCTGCAGCCACACAGTCTCCTGTTTGTCCCCCTCACATCTGAGTCTCCTATCAGTATTGCGATCATTAGAGAGGATCTGGCAAACAGAGACTGGGAGGAAATCCCTGCAGTTAGGTCCATGTTAGGAAAGTGGAGTATTTTAAAGTGATGCAGTGAGAACGCAGGGCCAGTGTGCTCCTTGAAGAGTGAATAGTAAAGACAGCAATTCCAGCAAATACTGATCAAGTGATATCGTGAGTTTGATAAAGATAATACAGTGCAATAAAATCAGGTAAAGCCCTTCACAAGTATAGAGAGTGCAATGGGATTGTGGAAAATGAGGGACAAACAATGGTCATTAAACATATTTGGCAGATACGATTGCGGAAAAGCCACAGGTATTTTATCAGAATCGTGAGAGTAAGAGGATTCTAGGCGAAAGAGGGAGGCCTGTGAGAAACCAAAGGGATAATCTGTGCATGGAGCCAGAGGAAGCAGGTGAGGTCTTCATTGAATACTTCCCATCTCTATTCACACAGGACAAAGACATTGCAGCCAGGGATTTCAGTTGGGATGGTGAGGTTCCAGAATATGTTAAGATCAATAAGGAGGAGGTATTAAATATTTTCACAGGTGTAAAGGTGGAGAAATCCCCAGTACCCAATGAAATGTATCACAGACTGCGATGGGAGGTAATGGAGGAGATTGCTAGGGCCCTGGTGGATATATTTAATACTTTGCTGGCCA
>NW_025202588.1:5332-7945 GCF_004010195.1 Chiloscyllium plagiosum
CCACATTGGAGAACAGGAGGTGCTGAAGGTTTTCAAACACATTAAAATTAGACAACTCCCTGGGAACCAATCAAGTATATCCTAGGACATTGGGGTAAGTTAGGGAAGAAACTTACAATGATATTTCTATCACTGACAGCCACGGGTGGTGAGGTGGAAGTCTGGAGGGTGGCTAATGTTGTGCCAGTATTTAGGATAGGCTGTGAGGGAAAGCCAGGGGTCTAAACACCAATTAGCTTGATGTCAGTGGTGCGAATGTTGTTGGAGGCGGACACAAACGGACACAAAATGGGCTTGACAGTAAGAAACAGAGGGTAGTGGGAGAGGGTTGTTGTGCAGACGGGGGGCCTCTGACCAGCGGTGTGCCATAAGGATCAGTGCAGGATCCACACATGTGCATTATTGACATAAACGAGAATATATGAATTATTGTTTGTAAATTTGTGGATACTAAAATACATGTTATAATTGGCAGCGAATACAGTTATCAAAGGTGATCTTAATACACTGAGCCAGTGGGTCAAGAAATGAAAGATGGGAGTTGAATTCAGGTGTTGGGTGTTGTTAAGATAAACCAGGGAAGCTAACACAGTTAATGGTTGGGCTCTGGACAGTGTTGTCTAGCAGAGAAAGACCAATGGGTGCACTTACATTGTTCCTTGGAAGTGGCATCACAGGTGGGCAGGGCGGGGAAAGCAGATTCGGCACACTAGCCCTCATGGGTCAGAGCATTGAGTAAATAGGTTGATACAGCATGATACGGCTGTACAAGACATTGCTGGGTCTCCAGTTGGTGTACTGCGTAGAATTCTGATCATGCTGCTTCAGGAAACTGCAAATGGAGCAAAGATTGACGAATATGTTACTGATACTGGAGGGATTTACAGAAACAGAGAGGCTGGATAAGCTGGAAAGCAACACGGGGGAATGAGATAGAGTTGGCAGATAAGGTTAAGGAGAATCCAAAGAGATTCTACAGCAGACAAGTGCAAAAAGGCTACTAGAGAGACAATCGAGCCCCTCAAAGATCAATAAGGCCATCCATACATGGAAACACAGGAAATGGGTGCGACCCAAAATGAATATTTCATGTTGGAGCGTACTGTGTACAAAGACTAGGAAACAAAAGGAAAGAAACAGTGATGTTTTGAAAAGAGTCCCCATTATATAAAGACAGAGGTATACGTAGGGTGAATAGTGAAGGTCTCGACCCAAGGGTAGGGGAATCCACAACTAGAGAGCAAAAATATGAGGTGAGAGCGGAAATACTTAAAATAGACCAGAGGAGAACATTTCCACACAGAGCATGGTGCACATATTGCATGAGCTGCCACTGAAGTGGTAGAGAAAAGTACAATTACATCATGGAAATGACATTTGGGTAGGTACATGGAGAGGAGAAGGTTTGAAGGGATAGGGACCAAACGTGGGCAAATGCGACTCATTCAGGAGCTTTGGTCAGCATGGCTCTTTCTCCAGTTATTGGAGGAGGAGACTACTGAGATACGGTATGTTGTAGGCACTGAAGCAAGTTACAGCGACAGGAATGGTAGTCTGGAATGCAGTATGTTTCATTTATGTGGAGGGACTATCGGGAAGGGAGGAGGTTACAGGGACAGGAACTGTTATAGGAGTTACAAATTATTGAAGACACTGGTCCACGAGACATGGAAGATGTAGTGTTGGAGGGGGAACACAGAACAGAAAGATCCCAGGCAGCATTCCCACACGCACATGGGAAGCATGCTTTCCCTCTGTTATACTGATGTTCTCTAAGACATCACAAGCCTGGATTGATAACTGTGACATTCCCGATGCTGTCTCAGGACAACAAAACTTACAGTAGGGGTGGTGATTGCCAAGGGTGTGTCTGTACTGTGCTCCCCCTCCAACACTGTATCCATGTCATGTCTTGTTAGCCGATGTTTGGAGCACTCTCATTGCTCTCTGCTCTGTGCACTGTGAGTGATCTTACCTCACTGCAGGATTTATTGAAGGCTCAAGATCTCCCTGCCCTTTGTCTCTCTAGCTGAGCAACCATCTTCAATGTGGTGATGGACGAGGCACCCAATAGTTGGGAAGTCTATTGAGTCAGGACATTCCTGATTACCTACAGGAGACAGAGAAATAGACAGAATGGGAAACTAGACTGATGCAGTGAAGGTTTCATATGCAGAAGATCCTCACTATCACAGAGATCTGGGAAATCCCAGTGTCCATCCCTGGCCTGTGCGGCCTCATCTGTCTAGCGTAGAGAATTCTGCTGTCTCAGGATCTGGATTAGCTGCAAGAGTGAGAGATGTTAAAAGAGGCAGCAATTAGACCTGCACAGTGAGGAATACCACATGGAGAGATACTGAGTGATATCACCAGAGTGCTGGAAGGTAACAGGATCAAACAATCGTGAAGTAAAAACAGGTTTAGTTTCATGATACACTGGTATCAATGCTCAGGGATGAGCACCTTGTGAGCAGGCGAAGTGATGGCCTAGTGATATTATTGCTAGAGCATGTATCCAAAACCTCAGCTAATGTTCAAGGGAGGCAGGTTTGAACCCCACCAGCTGAAGTGGTGGAACTGGAAGTAAATTATCTTAAAAATAGTAATTGACAA
>NW_025202589.1:0-7946 GCF_004010195.1 Chiloscyllium plagiosum
GGCCATCAGAGATGCCAAAAGGGAGTACCAACCAGATGATGGGCCCATATCTACCAAACAGACTCCCGCCGCCTATGGCAAGGGCGAAACAACATTACGGGAGACAAGATGAAGCAGAGGAAGGCAGCAAACAAAGACGCATTGCTCCCTGGGCGTTCAATGCTTTCTCTGGTTGGTTTGAGCAGAATGCCAGTGGCGCAGTGACACCTGCCCAACAACTCCAGACGTACCTGTTGCCTTCTTCTCCACTGCACATGTCAGCACGATCTTGCTGAAAGTCAAACCAAGGAAAGCGACGGGCCTGGATGGAGACACTAGCCATGCACTTAGATCTTGCACAGACCAACTGGTGGATGTATTCACCAATAACTTCCACCTCTCCCTGCAACAAGCTGAAGTCCCCAATCCTCTTGGAAAAGACCACCACCATCCCTGTACCTAAGAAAGCACATGCAATTTCCCAACTTACCTTTCAACCTACTTTTGTGTCATCTGCAAATTTTGCAACAGTGCATTCAATTCCTTCCTGCAAGTCCTTTATATCCTCATTATTTCATGTTTTATGTGTATAGTATACATTATGTATTGTTAAATGTTGGAGCCGTTTGTGCCTGTAAAGATATTGTGCATTAGAGCTGACTGTGTTTACATGCAATATTATTGTGCATTGGAACTGAAATTTTGTTTACATTGGAGATATTTGAGTTTGTATCTAAATATTTGCTGTACGTAGAACTGTTCATGTTTGTATGTAAATACTATTGTATATTGTAGCGGTTATTATTTTTACATCAATACTGTATCAGTTCATGTTAAAATTCTACCTTTCGTCTTCCCATCAGTAAATCAGTATATGACCGTGTGGGAGTGATGCTGAGCTCCTCCAGCAATTTGGGATGGATCTGCAGTCCCAGCGCCGGCCGGGGGACGGCAGCATGGAGCAGCACCGGTTGTGGGGATCGATTCGGCAAGGACAGCCAGTCTCTGGTTATTGTAAAGTGTAAACATTTTTTCTGGATCGGGGTGGGGGTTGTGTCATGATTGTGATGAGGGTAGCCAGATGGGTCTCATTGAGTATAAGTTCCCTGATTAGAGATGTTAACCTGGTACAATGAGGGAATGTTAGCTGACAGATATAATCAGGTGTGTCAGGGAACCAGCTTTGTGCTGGATGAATAATAGAGATAAAGGTGAATACAAAATGAAGGTTAATGATTGTCATTTGTGATGGTCAAATAGAGCGGGTGCAATGGAGAATAATTGTGAGAAGATAAAATGGAAAATATTAGGTACATGATTAAACATAGAGTAACGGAGAGGGTTGAATACAAATGAAGAGAGATGGTTAAGTCGAGGGAAATAGAGAAGAACATATACAGTTAACGATCTGGTTAAATAAAGAGTACCAGTGAAGGCTAAATACAGACTGAAAGTGAGCGTTGTAAATAAAGGAAGTGAATAGAGGGGATGGAATACTGATAAGGGTTTAAACACAGAGAGAGAGAGCGGGACAGATACAGAAGGAGACTGCGAAAGTGAAACACAGAGTAATCTGGAGAGAATTAAACACTGGGGAAAAGAATGGATTGCATAAAGGATATTAGAGAAAGGATGAAATGCACAGTAATAGAAATGTCTTCCAGCATTTGTCGGTTTTGGCGGGAGGAGCATTTCCTTCTGATGAGCTACTAAAAAATATTCTCATCCCTTCAAATTCTCAACAGTCAAAATTGAGCCTTGCTCTCACTCTGACCATTGACACAATTACTTGCCTCCCTGCTGTACTGCCTCCCGGGATCACTTCTCTCCACCTCACCGACTATTCCTCATTTCCAATCCAATTGTCATTGAATCTCAGACAAATTCCCGTTCCTCACGCCTTCCCTTTCACGTGTGCCGTGTCTTTTTCAAGTAGAACAGTGTGGACTGACATAATGCCCATCTGTTATTCTTGTCATCTCAGGAGAGTGAATGAATGGTATTCTGCTGTTCCCCTTTACCATCTCAAAATGAGTTAAATTGCCTCCTCCAATTCCCCTGTTAACGTTTCAAGAAGGGGTTTCGCTATAACAATAGCATGTCTCCCCAGCTGGGTGGCAATCCTCATACAATTAAAACAAAACGAACGCAATATATTCAGATCACCATAGCCTCAGAAACATTTCAAATAAATTTAATGTCCAAAGTCCTTCCCCTGTAACCAATGTTTCCCAGCCACACGTTCTTCGGACTAATGAAAACTCAGAGTCACCCATGGATCAGCTGTTCAATTTCGTGCCCGATTTGCTGATTTCTACATTCAGAAACTCATTGCTTTTCTACTGGTAATGATTGTCATGAGGTCAGCCAGCTTGACCTTTTTGATATGAAATCCCTGATTGCGGCTGTTAATCTGTGCAAATCAGGGAGACATGGCTGATTGTAAAGGGTGAATGTCAGCGATACTGAGATGCTGAATACCTGACTCAGTGAGAGGCCACTGCGAAAGACTATGCATTTATAAATAAATGGTGATTAATTACAGGATGCAAGACACTGAAGGATTATTTCACCACCAAATATTGTTTGTGCCAATGTGTACCAGGACCTCGGCCTTTTTTCACTTTACACATTTCCTCGTTACCACCCCTGTCCTACACACAGTCCACCCCTTCCCTGAAATGTGCTGAAGTTGATCTGAAACATCCTTGAGCCTGGGTACTGTGGAGGCTATTTTTCATTCTGGATTCTGTCATGTCAGGGCAGATGCTTCTAAAAGAGTCAATCAGCAATGTTATCCTCTGCTGTAACTTGATGTTAACAAAGCAGTCGATTGAATTTGCAGAAAGGAATCAACAACAAAAGAGTGGGGACTGGGGAGTCCATGTCCATTTGAGTGCAGCATTGATTGACCAGAACGACAGCTGGCAAGGCAGGGTTCATTGATGACGGACTGAGCTGACACAAATACTGGTTTGTATTCCTTCAATTGAGAAGGATCTAATGGGAGTAACTGTTTTAAGCAAAATTATGGAAATCGCTGTCACTGAATGAACAGAAAGACCTCTTGTTGTTTCTTTATTTAAGACATGGAAAAGCATCAAGAAATTTATTGATGCCTGAAACCTTTCCAAGGCTGAAATGAAGGGACAATGCCTCATATTTCTCCACAATATGTTGGTCAGGCTATGACCTGCTCACTGACACTGAAACTTCCCTTTCTCTTCTCAGCCTTCCCATGTCTTCCTTGTGTTTTACTGATGCAACTAACATTGCGTTATCAGCAAACGTAGCATGCGATCTCATCACGTCAGTCATTGAGAGAGATTACAAACACTGTATTTCAAGAATGTTTCACAAGTACCAGCCTGCGAACGTGAAAATGAAAAGTTGTTTCCTCTCCTTTAGCAGTCCTGACACGAAGAGACATTTCTCCATCACTACAGAACTTAGTGACAATATTAGCTACCGCTCAAACGTTCCAGGAAGTTAACAAAGCTGCACCTTTATCCCTCACTGGCCTCATCTGTACATCTCCCTTCAAACTATTGTATCACTTAATTGGTCAGCGATCTTAAGTTCCTTCACTGCACATGTGCAGGATACTGCAGGGAACAGAGAATGACTCACCCGTGTCTGCTGCTGTACAGCTCCTGTGTCCCTTGGAGTCAGCTGTGAAATATCTCCAGGACCCTCTCATACGGATGGGTATTGATTGGAGCTTATGTAACCGTTGAGGATCAAACTCATTGAAGACGAAAATGAAGCTCCCACGGGAATTAAAATATCTGTGAGTGAAAGAGAAAAGCAACAAGAAACCATTTCTGTCTGCATCAAGATGTTGTGTTTCAGAATCCTAGTGTTAAGGATCAAGCACTTCCCTTTCATGCCCCACAGATTCAGGGGCAGTGTTCTTTCGGGAGCTCTACACTTTGAATTTGAGGAGATACTCAGTAATGGATGTGCTCAGTGACACAGTTACCGTCGAAAGCTCACCTTCATGATTTATGTTTCGTGATGCTGTGTGAGGGATTTCGACAGAACTACCATATTGAAACGATTAACTTATTATATCGCACAGCATTGAGTTTATACAAGAGCACAGATGTAAACATGCAGCGATTGAATATACTTTCTGCAAAATATACAGTCTTAATGTAATAGCATAATTTCAACAATATGCAGAGAATTATCCGGCATTCAATTATCTAAATTTTGGATTTATGTCAAGATCGTAAGGTCCCGATGCTTGGCTCAACTATGTTATTCGGCATTCGACTATCTATCAAACAATATATTTGTGTTGGGGAAGAGTGATCATAAATTGTTTATCAAGGTGGAGAATGAAGAAAATGATGTGTAACTGTGCAAAGATGGATGAGGGACCTTAGTTAAAGACGTTCTCAGTGAATAGACAATGGCTAATGAGGAAGAACAGTTTGAATGAATTACAACAATTATTCAGGTGCCTCCAAGTCAACAATAAAAAAGGAAAGGTGAGAGTAGGAAGCCCTGCCTCACTCCAGAATTGATCGGGAAGCTTCTGATTCCCAACCTTTGATTGAGGCTGCACTAATGACGTTAGTGTAGAGCACTTGGGTTGGTTCACAAATACCCTCTCCAATACCCATTTCGGAGAGCGCATCACACTTGTAGGTAAGTGATATCATGTCAAAGGCCTCCTCCTGGTCCAGGCTGGTGAGGCAGGCTTCCATCTCCCGCTGTCCTGTACAGAGGAAATCGTATCCCTAAACAGTGTGAGGCACTCAGGATCATTCTGACTGATACAGGTAAGGTTATTCTTGGTAAATCACTGATTTTAAAGGTGACGTGTTCTAGGTGGCGATGACCCGGACAGGATTTTTTAAATACATACTCATCAATGAAATTGGTCAGCAGTCGTCCCTCTCCCCTTTCTGATTGTAGATGGGGGTGGGAGGATGACAAATTTCTAATGGAATCACACTACCTACCTGTTCGAAGCAGACTATCCTGCACCACCAACAGGTCCTGGGTCAATCAAAGCTTTAGAGGTGAACACAACTCGGCTGGTAAGGCATCACTTCGGGGAAAGGTAGGATTATCTGAGGACTCGAGGGCTTTGGTCATCTTATTCAGCGATAATGGCTGGTCCATCGTCTCCCATGTGCAGTTGCCTTTGACCTCTGTGAGAGAGAACTGGGATGACTGAGGGGCCACACTGTCTGTGAACTTCATGACCCAGTCTGGCAGATTTGCTGATCCTGATGATCTCAGACTATGGGGATGTCATTAAGCCATCTTCTCTCTTCTGGCTGCTGAGCACATTGCTCTCCCAGTGCACCTCTAAAAAGGAGAAACATGAACACGTCTCATCTTTCTCCCCAATGTGGACTCTGGATGGGGAGATTATCTTGGAGGCTTCTGAAGTAAAGAATGAAGCTCACTAACTTTTCACCATCTGGAGATCATTCATGACATCAACCCCAACCGTCTGCAACAGTAATGGTTTCTACACACGTTTCTGGAGTAATCTCCATTTCTCTCACTTCTTTATACAACCTTTGAGAATAAATATCCTCTTGATGTTCCCCTTGACAGATTTCCACAAGTCTGATGGAGACTCAAAGAAGGGCTTCACGTTTCTGCAACTTGTGGAACCCCTTTTTATCTCCTCCATGTTTTCTGGGATCAGCAGTTTGACGTTCAGATTCCACGTTCCCTTGCAGTCCAGCAGGAGGTAGTGGTCAAAGAACACTAACAGGACATCAGTGGATTATCTGAAACCAAATCCAGCTTCTCTAGTGTCAATCCACAGGTGAAACACTCGGGTCCTTGGCAATCTCCCTTGTCCTCTTCAAAGTGAATTGTCTTTTTTAGCTGGCGCCGGTGGCGGGGTAGACAGTGTTTAGACTCCTGAGTCCGTTCGCTTCTGATCACCAGGACGGTCACAACTTCTTTCTTCTTTTCTCTCTCGTCTTCAACTTGGTCTTCTGTTCCTTGTGGCGGTGACGGTGGAGGAAGACGCCATCAGTGGTGGTCTATAGCATTAGCGTTGTGAACCTGGAACAGGAATCCTGGTGTTGGTAGTGGATTCAGTCTGGTAGGCTCAAGTACACAATCCCATAATCTTGATTGATTACATTGAACCAGTGTTAATAAGACAGTGGAACTGGGGTATTAAACCAGGAATCTCGCAGCATTCATTGTCAAATTCAATCAAACCAGACTGATATACAAGCCTTCACCTGGATTGCCCATTGAATGGGTTGTTGAAGAGACATGGTCACACTATTTGTGTGGACCAACTGATTTTCAGTTGAACTGTTTTTGAGATGGCAATTAAAAAGGGTAACTTAAAATACCAAAAACTGTCTTATGTAACATCCTTCCTCAAATAGAAACTGAATTTAAATTATGCTAATTACGTTATTATATTCTAATATTGCTAAGCTAATGAATTTGCAAATGGCCTGAATAACTAGCTCAAAGAAAGTCAGAAATCACACGAAATCATGTGGTTTCAAATAAATTGTACGATAACGTGATGTTGTGTGATTTCCGACCTTGTCCACCCAAGTCCAAACTAGCACCTCCACATCATCGATAAAAGAAGCCACTCACATCAGAGAGGTTACCCACACACTCCAGAGAATATCTGGACAAATAAAGAGGAACCTTGGGAGCAGGAAGAACAGCCCCAACTCCTGTTCGACAAGATGTAATCGAGGACTTTAAACTAGTATGTGGGCATAGACATTTCAGAACTGGAACGTTACTCGGGAAATTCCAGGGAAAGACTGGTTTAGCAAAGTTGGATATTTATCTGTCTTTTATTTCAAAGATAATAAACCACGTTTCACTATTAGTGCAAAACGAGGCCCAATAAGTAAACATGTCGTTCAGATCATTGGGAAATTAAGCTTACAGGGGATATTATCAATGTCTACAGGGAAATGGTCAACACGCTGATGAATCATTTTACCTCAATATTTTCCAGTTGGAAAGATCAATAACTAAAGTTTCTCTAATGTCCATTGTGGAAGTAAACTGCCATCCTTACCTGTTCTGAGCTGTATGTGACTCCAGCAATGTGGTTGACTCTTAACTGCCCTCTGGAATGGGCATTAAATGCTGTTCTGACAGTGAAATTCTCATCCGCTATAAGGCCATAGATGTTTTGCTGCAGTTATAAAAAAACCTGTTTAAAATCTCACTTGAAATACTGTGAGCGGAAAGAGCCAGTCACTACACCTTCGGAAGGATATATTGGCCTTGGAGGGAGTAGAGTATAGATTTGCAAAAGTGATATGTGGCCTTAGGGATTTAGTTATGAAGTGGAACCGTACAAATCAGTCCTTGTTTCTCCAGATACTAGGAGACAGAGTAAATAAAGATAAACTATTTCCATTGTTTGGGGTTTCTCAAACAAAGGGACATAGTCTGTGAATTTGAGCTTGTGCGATCAGGAGCGATGTTGGGAAGCACTCCTAGACTGAAAGCTGGTGGAGTTTGTAACTCTCTTGCACAAACAGCATAGACTCTGGATCAGTTGTTAATTTTAAATCTGATATAGTATTTTTGTGAAGCTAAGTATTAAGGGATAAGGCACAAGTACAGGTGTATGATGTAAACTTACAGATCAGCCACTGATGGCCAGAACAGGCTCGTGGGGCTGAATGGCCTTTTTTTATCTTCATATGACGATGAATCTCCTGCCAGAGCCTTGCTAAGGCATTAACATCCTTCCAAAAGTGTGGTACTCAGAAGTGGGCAGAGCTCAGTTTTAACCCATTGTAAGTGTTTCGCTTTCTTAGCGTTCAAATCAGCATTCTCAGCTGTGGCTGAAACAGTGAATTATAAAGGTTTCGCAACATTTCCCTGACTATTCTGTTCTAACTGGACTTTGTATGGCGTTTTACAAGCCTATCCAATTTCCCACTTGCCAAAAATACAAGTGTATCTCCAATTCTTGATGTGTATCCTCA
>NW_025202590.1:0-1168 GCF_004010195.1 Chiloscyllium plagiosum
CCATCTGAGAAAGCCAGGTAATCCATATCCAGTAGCTCCCCCTCACCAACTCGGGCGACTGTCTGTGTG
Source organism: Chiloscyllium plagiosum (assembly GCF_004010195.1). NCBI lineage: Eukaryota > Metazoa > Chordata > Chondrichthyes > Orectolobiformes > Hemiscylliidae > Chiloscyllium > Chiloscyllium plagiosum. The sequence goes on from NW_025202590.1 coordinate 70, forward strand.
GAGTTTGCACATTCTCCCCGGGTCTGCGTGGGTTTCCTCCCACAATCCAAAGATGTGCGGGTCAGGTGAATTGGCCAAACTAAATTGCCCGTAGTGTTAGGTGCATTAGTCAGAGGGAAATGGGTCTGGGTGGGTTACTCTTCGGGGGGGTCAGTGCGGACTTGTTGGGCCAAACGGCCTGTTTCCAAACTGTAGGGAATCTAATCTAATCTAAACTCCAAGAGTTACATCCTCGAAGGATTCCAGTAGATTTGTCGAGTGTGATTTCCTTTTTGCAAATCCATGCTGACTCTGTCCAATCCTGTCACAGTTTTCCAAGTGCTGTGCTATTAAATCTTGTATAATAGACTCATTATCAAGGTCAGACGCACTGGTCTAAAATTCCCTGTTTTCCTTCTACCTCCCTTTTTCAATCTTTTAAATAAAAATAATTAATATTTTTCAGATAAACATTTGCTACCGTCTAATCGATATGAACTGTTCCAGTGTCCATAGAATCTGAAGAGTGACCGTCAATATACCCAATATTTCCAGGCTCTTTCAGTGGGGGCTGGAACTCATTGCTGCTTCTGCCTTTTGCACTGAGCTGATCTCCCTGTCTCAGGAATTGTGGCTGTGGTCTACGGTCAGTTAGATAAAAAGAAACAACAGTTGGTGCTCATCCCCCTGCTCAACTCTCAACAAAACAACCAGTTCCTGTTCCTAGGCAGAAGCAGCAAACACCCAAAACTAGGAGCCATTGTGCAAACAGCAAGAGACTGGGGGCCAGAGAGAAGCTGTCGGGAAGTTTCTCAATCTCCGTCATGTTGGTTAGAACCAGGAACTGAACCGAGAGGAGGAGCTGGAGATGGATGGGCTGTGGGGGGGATTCAGGGCTGGGGTGGGAGTGGGTTGGGGGTCTAAGAGTGGGAACAGGGTTTGGGATTGGGGGGGATTAATTCTTCAAAACTCTAGTGGATTCACACAACGGCCTTTGACCTCAGGGACCGGATTTAATTCTGGAACAACTTTGCAAGTCAGGATGGTCGCGGGTCCTATTACCAGGTGCAGGAAAGATGGGAAAATGTTTCTGGGCTCACAGAGAGGCCCCCCAACACAC
>NW_025202590.1:2388-7653 GCF_004010195.1 Chiloscyllium plagiosum
CAGACCCCTCCCACAGAGAATCCCCACCCACAGAGACCCTCCCTCCACAGTGACTCCAGCCCACAGAGCGATCCCTCCCACAGAGACTCCCCCCAGAGAGACCCTCCCCACACAGAGAGACCCCTCCCGCAGTGTGACTCCCTTCCACAGAGAGACACCCCCACAGAGAGACCCCTCCCAACAGAGAATCTGGGTCTGGGCTAATGGAGGACCTCCCCCCTTCCCTGGTCGGACTGCGTCTGAGCTAATGGAGACCCTCTGCCACCTCCCCACACAACACTCAAACCAATAGGATGGGGTCTAGACCCCTGAAGGCTGACTGTCAACAATCAAGGGCTGAACAAGATGGAGCTCAAACTGAGAGGGTATGGGCTGCAGAACCGGGGGGTTGGGGTGTGAGGGGTGTGGTGTGTGGGGAGTGTAGGGGTGGTGCAGGGGGATTGGGGGGTTTGGCGTACAGCGGTGAAACCGTGTGGATAGGTGTAGGGCTGAGAGGAATGGTCACTGATGACCAGGCTGGTGAGTGGCTGAGAGGGAGATGGGTGTGGGTAAGGGTCAGTGCGGGTCAGTGGGAGTGGATGGACATCGGTGGAGGGGTTTCTGAGGCGCAGGAGGGTGACGGAGGTTTCTGAGGTATCAGTTGGAGGTTGAAACTTTATTGCTGGAACAGCACAGCAGGTCAGGCAGCATCCAGGGAACAGGAGATTCGACGTTTCGGGCACAGGCCCTTCTTCAGGAATCAGTTGGAGGCCCTCTTACAGTTTCTGGTGAAATGTGATTGGATGCAACGTGTGAGAGGCCAGAATAACTCCTGACAATGGTTAATCGTTGAGTGAATGGTCAATGCCCCTCCCCGGTGAGGATGAGTGATGATGGAGGTGTAAACCAAGAGAAAGCCTATCGAGAGCAGGGGAGATTCCAATGCTTGTTTGAAAACATTGTCCCAGAATGAGGGAACCCTCAAGCCTGCAGCAAACACACCAGCCAAGGCTCAGAGCTGGTTGTCAGTAAGTTACAGCCGAGGGAAACCACATTCTCGAATATTGACTTGATGCTGCAATTGTTTCATAAATATTTCCCATTCTCTCCAACAGGTGCTTCCTTCCTAGGGTCAGCTCTTCCTCCTTTTGACCAACCGCTCGGTGAACTGTCTGCCTTCTGACTGTTGGTACATTCCACACAGAGACTGCCGCAAACACTCCATCACACAGACAAGAAGGAGACTAGATACCAGAATAACATGACACCCCCTCATTCCTGACAAAGGGCTTATCCCCGAAACGTGGACTCGCCTGCTCCTCGGATGCTGCCTGACCTGCTGTGCTTTTCCAGTACCACTCTAATCTAGACTCTGATCTCCAGCATCTGCAGTCCTCACTTTTGCCTAATAGAATGACATGACCAGTTCTTATTCACCTCCATACACTCAGACAAGGAGGGTCATCAGTTCGACTGGGATAACAAAACCATTTGGGACAAGCTAACCAAAGACACTCATGGAAATTTCTGGAGGCCTGGTTCTCAACCCGGAACACTATCAACAGCCATGTAGAAATGAATCCTATATTCGAGCCACTGTGGAGCAGGACTAGAAATGACACAGGACCATAACAGACTGGGTCAGATGGTTAATGAGCGGAGTAGTACAACAACACTTCATTGGAAGGCGCACTGATGATGTTACCTAACAGGGTGTCAAAATGACAGCATATGAACCAACCAGCTTAGCGGGCAAAGCAACATTCACAACTTGAGCTTCGAATCTTATCAGAAATGTTAAACGTACAGTTCCCCCCCATGTATACCCTGTCCCCTCTGAAAACCTTGCCAAATATTAGGCGAAAGTAAGAACAAAGAGCAAAGAAAATTTACAGCCCAGAAACAGGCCCTTCGGCCCTCCAAGCCTGACCTGATCCAAATCCACTGTCTAAATCTGTCGCCCAATTCCTAAGCATCTGTATCCCTCTGCTCCCCACCTACTCATGCAATCTGTCCAGACGCATTTTAAGGTCTGCAGATGCTGGAGGTCAGAGTTGAGAGGGTGGTGCTGGAAAAGCACAGCAGGTCAGGCAGCATCCGAGGAGCAGGAGACTCGACGTTTCAGGGGCCAGAGCCTTTCATCAGGAATTCCTGATGAAGGCCTTATGCTTGAAACATCGATTCTCCTGCTCCTCAGATGCTGCCTGACCTGCTGTGCTTTTCCAGCACTACACCTTGCCAAACACTGTCCCCTCTGTACACCTTGTTAAAAACTGTCCCCTCAGAACATCCTGCCAAATACTGTCCCTCTGAACATCCTGCCAAATACTGTCCCTCTGAACACTCTGCCAAATGCAGTCCCCTCTGAATACCCCCTCAAATACTGCCCCTTCCAGTCACTGCCAAAAACTGTCCACTCTGAACACCCCATCAGACCTAAGGGGCAACTTTTTCACTCAGAGGGTGGTACGTGTATGGAGTGAGCTGCCAGAGGAAGTGGTGGAGGCTGGTACAATTACAGCATTTAAGAGGCATTTGGATGGGTATATGAATAGGAAGGGTTTGGAGGGATATGGGCCGGGTACTGGCAGGTGGGACTAGATTGGGTTGGGAGATTGGGTTGGCATGGACGGGTTGGACCGAAGGGTCTATTTCCGTGCTGTACATCTCTATGGCTTTATAAATACTGACCCCAGCAAACAGTCCGCAAACTGCTGTCGCCTTCAAACTCCCTGCCAAATACTGAGCCCTCTGAATCCCTCATTGAATACTGTCTCCTACAAAAATCCTGTCAAATACTCTCCCCCCGAGTACTATCAAATACTATCCCCTCTGGACACCCCATTAAAAAGCAGACTGCAAAGGTTACTTGGTGTGACATCAATGACCTTCCCTCTATCTGAGGGCCAGAGTGGGGATGTTCACCGGTGATAGCACAATGCTGTGCCCCATTCACAGATCCTCAGATACTGAAGCAATCCGTGTCCAAATGCAGCAAGATCCAGGCGTGAGCTGACAAATGGCAAGTAACATTTGCCATTTGCCATCACCAATACGAGAATACCCAACCACTGTCCCTTGACAATGGTATTGCCAGTCACTGAACTCCCCTCTGTCAATATCCTAGGGGTGTTGGCACTGACCAGGAACTCACTGCATAACTACAATGGCTAAATACCTGACTTGGAAATATATCGCCGTTCCTTCAGTGTCGCTGGGTCAGAATCCTGGAATTCCCTCCCTCCCTCAGGGCATTGTGGGTCACCCTACAGCACATGGACTGCAGCGGGTCAGGAAGGCAGCTCACCCCCACCCTCTCAAGGGGCAAACAGGGACGGGTAATAATTACAGGAGAAAGTGAGGTCTGCAGATGCTGGAGATCAGAGCTGAAAATGTGTTGCTGGAAAAGCGCAGCAGGTCAGGCAGCATCCAGGGAAATAGGAGAATCGACGTTTCGGGCATAAGCCCTTCTTCAGGAATCAATAATTACAGCCAATGATGCCCATGTTCAGTGAGGAGGTGATCACCCAGTTGTGAGATTGGAATGTGTTGTGGTGCACTGGAACCCCTTGTCCCTCTCTTTCTGCTCTTCAGTCGGACACTCCCTTTCCCTCTCACCGTGACTGGACTTTGCAGATGCTGCCTTTGCTTTCCCTCCCACTTACTCCAGGTGAACAGGTCTCTCTATGGAACTGCTTTCTGCCCTCTCCCTTTATTGTATGAGCTGCTCCCTGAGGCAGTGTTCTGACAGTCTGATTCCGGAACATTCACCTGTCATTGCTGTTTTCTGACGGGTTGTTTTTGAGAGTGTGAGAACAGGCTGGGACCTGTGCTGTCGCTCCCCAGTTTTATTGTTCCCAGTTCCATGAACAGGCTCCGTGCAAACATGTTCTGCTGAGCAGGCAAATCTTTTGAAAAACTTACTGTTCCATGGTGAGGTCAGGTTTGGAGGATCTACATCCCGCACACCCCCCAGTTGGCTGTTTGCAGTAGGGGAGGATCATAAAGTCTCCTGACTGCTCCAGTGATATATTGTGGTCTGCACCCCCTGTTCAGTATTTACATTCAAACTCCCCACAATGGACCACTTTCTGGCTGCACAGAATTTCCCTGACTCCTCCTCAAGGGAGAATCTTGGGGCATAAACCAAGGAACTGCGGGTGCTGGAAATCAGAATCAAATGCTGGAAAATCTCAGAAGGTCTGGCAGCATCTGTGGAGAGACAGCAGCACGGTGGCTCAGTGGTTAGCACTGTTACCTCACAGCAGCTGGGTCCCCAGTTCGATTCGCGGGCCACTGTCTGTGTGGAGTTTGCACATTCTCCCTGTGTCTGTGTGTGGGTGCTCTGGTTTCCTCCCACCGTCCAGAGATGTGCAGGTCAGGTGCTAAATTACCCCTAGTGTTCAGGGATGTGCACGCTAGATGGATTAGCCATGGGAAATGCAGTTAAACCTCACACAATGCCAGGTTATAATCCAACAGGTCTATTTGGGAGTACTGAGCTCTAAAAGTGTGTGCTTCCAATTAAACCTGCAGGAAAATAACCTGGTGTTGTGTGATTTTTAACTTTGTCCACCCCAGTCCAACACTGGCCCCTCCACATCATGGGAAATGCAGGGGTAGGAGAGGGTCAGTGTGGACTCACTAGACCAAAAGGCCTACATCCACCCTGTAGGGATTCTATGATTAAAGTTTCAGGTCTCGAGACCCTTCATGAGAACTGATTGTACCTGGGAAAGGGTTGGTATATGCTGGATGGCAATGGCGTGGGAGTGGGGGGGACATGTAAACAATAGGGGGAGGGGGAGCTCAGAGAGAGAGAGGGAGGAGCAGTTGGACAGATAAGGGAGTGGTGAAAGGCCAGTCTGGGAGAATCGATAGCTGCTGATGGGGACTGTTTGTCACTGACAATGGGTTGTGTGTGATAGCAGAGCATGTAATGACAAGCCCTGGTGTGTGAGGGTGGGGGTAAGGACACGGGAGAAAGTGCTCAGGCCCTAACATTACTGACATTGAGTCCAGACGCTGCAGGATTCCCAAGTGGAAAAAAAATGAGGGTCTCTCTTCCTGCTTCTGTTAGGCACAGCAGCAAGGCTGAGACGGAGATGTTGGAACAGGGTGGGGGGGTTTGAAATGGCAGGCAACTGGGAAAGCAGGGTCTTTTTTGTGGGCGGAAGGGAGAAGGCCAGAACAGTGTGTGTCTCAGTGTCAGCTCCTGTATGGTCTGTGTGTGTCTCTCAGTGTCAGCTCCTGTACGGTCTGTGTGTGTGTCTCAGTGTCAGCTCC
>NW_025202590.1:7731-7946 GCF_004010195.1 Chiloscyllium plagiosum
CTGTACGGTCTGTGTGTGTGTGTCTCAGTGTCAGCTCCTGTACGGTCTGTGTGTGTGTCTCAGTGTCAGCTCCAGTATGGTCTGTGTGAGTGTGTCTCATTGTCAGCTCCTGTACGGTCTGTATGTGTGTGTCTCAGTGTCAGCTCCTGTACAGTCTGTGGGTGTGTGTCTCATTGTCAGCTCCTGTACGGTCCGTGTGTGTCTCAGTGTCAGCT
>NW_025202591.1:0-7947 GCF_004010195.1 Chiloscyllium plagiosum
CTCCCACTACTAAGCATGATTGGCCCTAATCTTGCACTCGTCATTCTTGTATTACTGAAAATCCTGCATAAAGCATTAAAGTTGTCCTCGATCCTATGCGCCAAAGAATTCTCACGTCCTCTCCTGGCTCTTCTTAGCTCTGTCTTTAGGTATTTTGCTGGCTAAAGTATAACTCTGATGCGCACTAAATGAGCATTCATGTCTCATCCTAACATAAGCCTACCTCTTCCTCTTGAGAAGAGCTTCAACTTCCTTCGTGAACCACGGTTCCCGCGATCAACAATTCTTTACCTGCTGACAGGTGAAAAATTATCAAAGGCACACAATAGCTTTTCATTGAATAAGCTCCACATTTAATTTGAGTCCATCCCATGCAGTTTCCTTCCCCATCACATGCACCCTAAATCTTGCCCAATCGCATTCATAATTGCCTTCCCCCCAACGATAACTCCTGCCCTGTTAAATATACTTTTCCCTTTCCACCGCTAAAATAAGCATAAACGAATTGTGGTCACTATCACAAAAGTGCTCACTTACCTCAAGTCAAACACCTTTCCGCTTTAATTTCTTAGTACCAAATCCAATATGGCATTACCCCTTGTTTGCCTATCTACATATTGTGTCAGGAGACACAGTATGTAGGTTGGAATGTTAATCAATAAGCAGCTTAAGACAGCAATTTGAGTGTTTCAGAAGAACATATTACAAAGGTTATAAGAGTGAATTATAATAGCTTCTAAACGCATGCTACTGAAAAGGAAAGAGAAAACAATTGCAACTTTCCGACAATCTGAAACTGGAGAATGTAAAACAGGGAAACTTCAGAACAGTGAAGCAACTACTTTATTTGTATCTTCACAGAAAAGAACAAAACAAAATAAAATCTTCCCAACACTACTTGGAAATCGAAGTATGGTGAGAAAAAATAAATTGAACAAAATTAGTAAATAAATGGTTTTGGAGAAATTATTGTGACTGAAAGTAATGGGACATATTAAATTGGCATCATATTTGAGAAACTGACTGAGATAAGTTATGGAGAAGCAATAGATGCAACTTTAATTTGTATTTTCTGAAAGATTTTTGATAATGTCCCAAGCTTCCTGTACAAAATCAAATTTTCGGGAAGGGGGCAGATATACGGAAATAGTTTTAGAATAGGAGAGCCGAAGCAATGTTTATTTGAAGTGAAAGGTTCATTGGGTATCACACAGATTGATGTTTGGACCCCAACTATTCACAATACATATCGAACATATGGTTGCGGGAATCAAATCAAATATTTCCAAATTTGCTGTTAGCACTGAACAATCTTGGATTGTGAGTGGAGAGGAGGATTTTTAAAAAAGCTCCACAGTGATTGAGGCAAATTGAGTGATTGGGTAATACTCATTGAAGATAAATGAGGCCACTCTGTTGAAAGATGATAATAAATGCCTACAATCAGAGATTGATGAATATGCGGAATTACTGAGGAATGGCTCTTGTCTGAACGTCGATTTTCTTGATCCTCGGATGCTGCCTGACCTGCTGTGCTTTTTCCAGAAACACACTCTCGACAGTGGAATTCTCTGCCATATTAGGCCGTGCAGTTCAAGACACTGAACGGTAATAAGGATTTCTTCACACTAAAGGGAGAGAGCAGGAATACTGTGTGAAGGTAGGTTCAGCCATCATTATGTTAAATGGCGGAGCAAAATCTATGACCAAAGCGACCACTGAAATTCCTATGTCATCTTTCAGACGTTTATTCATATGATGGGCTCGGGACATTTCTGTGAAAAGTGCATTGAGATGTTCGGTCATAAACTAGCATGGGGGAGGCTAAATGGGTTTAGTGGCCTACTGCGTTCACGATATGTCTGTGCAGTCTGTGGTAAAGCTATCTAACCGTTGTGTCAAGCTCTCATATGTTATGAAAGAGGTCTCTGCACGGTCGGCACAAACATTTTCCTCGTTCTTTTTTCCGATGCTGAAGCTGGGCCGGGTGTCTCGTCCAGTTTTATTTTTTAACAAGTCGGAGCACTTTGATGTAATTTATTCTTCTCAGAGACCATTGAAGAGTTCATCGTTTGTTTCTGTGTCTGTTGCCACTTTTGGGCTAGACCAGGAAAGCACCGTAGATTTGTTTCCTGGAAATACATTGCTGAATCAAATTAGTGTTTACAATTGGAATTGGCTTCAAGGTCTCGATTACTAAGACCAGATTTTAGATCTCCATATTTAATTAATTGTTTTTTTTTTATTCAATTAGTTTCCAGAGTATTAGTCCGGTCAAGAGTGGTAATCCAGTGACGTTTCCACAACAGCATTATCTCCACATCTATCAGAAACAACACTGAGCAGGCTATTTCTGTGTTGCTTGATGGCTCTGTCAGAACGAACTTCTTCCAAGTTGGCTATTGTTATGGTAGTGAGGGAGTGACAATCGATCACATTAAAATCATTCTGCTCTTCGGGGGCTGGATTTAGTTGAGCTATTTTTCGCAGTCATGTAAACGTCAGAATTGGAACTCAAATGAAACGCCCCACCCTCCCCACGGACAGGGCTTGATGTGCAGCACAAGTCTTCAGTCCAATTTCAGGAGTGGTGTCATGACTTTGTCGTATGTGCTGTGCTCAGCTGTTTCTTAACGTCACGTGCAGCGAATTCATTGCTTGAAGATTGATATCTGTGATTTTGTGGACATCAAGCCAAGGGTAATATGAATCATCGACTCAATTCTTCTGGCTGAGGATGGTGTAGATATTACATCCTTGTCTGTTGCATTCATGTGCAGATCAGTGCCATTATATTGGTTAGGGATATTTGTGGAGCCTTCTCATCCAGTGAGTTATTTACTAGATCATCACAGTTGATAACTGAATTTGGCAGGACAGCAGAGCTTACATCTAATATATTGCTGTTGTGGATCTTCCCCCCTCACCATCAGCTGATAGTTCTGCCGTTTGGAATATAAGCTGTTAAGTGCGGTAGCTTTAATGGGTTATCATAATTTTTGCTGCACATTTTTCTGACCCTGGTCTGACCCTCGCCAATGAACCAGTGATTAACTTGATGGTAGTCGTAGACTGCAGGATCATCCTAGGCAAAAAAGTTCAACATTATGTTTCAATGTCGTTCTGCCGCTTCTCTTGTCTGCCACATCACATGCATGACCAGTTTTGATGTCACTATCTGCAAGGAAATACCTGCGACGCTATTCTGCTTCAGGTCTCCCAATTCACACCAAGACCCATTCACGTATCACTCCTCTACTCAGTGAACTACTCTGGTTTATGATGTTGTAATGTTTCGATGTTAATGTTATCATTCCTCTGAAGGTCTCTCTGTGGTGTCACGCCTCCAGTTTGCCACATTCGTCAAAACCCTTTAATATATTCATCTGAAAATTTTCCTATTCCAGTAGTTCCCTGGAATGATTGAAAAGAACCGGACATCTAAAATGCAGATTTTTGTCTGACACCTTGTCATAAGTGGGATCTGAAAATAGATCCAGGGAAGGTCGGTGGGTGTATCATGAAAGATATTTAAGCAGGTATCTCATAATACTCAGCAATGACTGATTCTGTTAAAAAAAATCAATAAGTAGATGAACTATCCATGATTCCCAAAGGCTGTCAATGGTACTTCCAAACACAAATGGAAAAAATCAAATTGGCGAAAATTAGTATAGGCAAGATTTAGGACGATTAATTTTGGAATCCGAAGCAGTTGACATGAGTGAAATTAAGAAGAAAATTTATGCTGAACACATATTGGCAAGAAATATCAAAGCAAGCAGCACGAGCTTTTCCATGTATGTTTAAAGACGTTCAATATATGTGATTTGTGAAAGGGAACTCATATTCTTTCATATAAAGTTTTGAAAACTTTTATTGGAGTTGACTGGAAACATAAAAAGCAGACTGGAAAACGGGGAACTGGTAGACAATGCACTTGGCTTTCCAGAGGTTTTTGATTACACGCCAGAAAATAAAGTTTATTACATACGAGCAGAGCTCAACATATGGCAAACAATGCATTAGTATGGAATGAGTGTCGGGATTAATGATCGTTATCAGGTTAAAAATAAATCTGCTAGATTATCAGTCCTATGGCGTGAGTTATTTACAATCGATACTGATAGTTTGACTGAGAGAGCTGAGTGCATTTTATAAAGGAGATTGCAGATGATGCAAAGGGCATGCTGTAATATGGAAGCAAATATTCTAAAAGGTGATAAAGAAAAGGTTAGTTCGGTTTTAGTTTTAGATTTATTCTCACAGGTACCTAAATCCTGTGAAATATGTTGTTTTACATTTTCATCACTAACAAATGGATATGATTGTAAGAACCATAAGACAGACTGTTATTAAATGGGGAGGACCGAAAAAAGAGCAGTACGAAGTGATTAGGAATTTCCTGAGTATAAAACAGAAAGTTAACATGCTGGAGCTGCAAATATCTTGGTTGATATATGAGGCTGATTCCTGGGTTGAAAGTGTTGATTTATCAAGAATGCCTAAGTAGTCAGCCATTTATTCAGTGTTGTTGAAATGTGTGACGTTTGATAATACTGAATGCTACAAGATACAGGCAGGGATTGAGAAGGTAGATATTGGAACACGTTTCCAATCCTGAGTGGAGTCTCGAATTCAGGGACACAGATACAGAATAAGAGACGTCAATTTAAAACTGAGATGAAAAGACATGTCTTCGATCAAAAGATAGTGAATGCCTGGAAATCCCTAATCCGGGGAATTGTGAAGCCTAGATCAATGAAAGTATTTGTATTTGATATTGATAGGTGTTCAGTATATTGGTGAATTGAGAGGAAAAAAGGAGTAGCCTGAAGTTGGGCTTGAGCCCTGGAACAGATCAGCCATGCTCTGATTGAATGGTTGAATGTCATACTGCTGTTCATATTGCTAATGGTCTTATATTACAGACTAGACCAAACTCCATCAAAATATTCGTAAGATGATTTTCAAGGTAAATGGAAGGTGTTGTATTCCAGATGCAAATCAATTGGTCAAACTACCAGTTTTAAATTTTACTTATCCACTATAGTTAAAATATAACAAAAGAATGAATGAATTGGATTGTCTTCATCCTCTGGGAAACTTAACAGGAAGACAGATACAGTAACTATTACAAAATAGTAACAATCCGAAGACGCACTTTATGCAAAGGCAAATTCGGAAAACCGACGTTTCACATGCATTCCCGTAGCAGACAGAGAACCTCCAGCTTTTAGGAGAAGTCCCCAACTCAAACTACAAAATAATACCAAAATACCAGGTTCTGTCAGAATTCAATCACACCAGCTCAGGCTGCTTCCGTTGCTGCAACATGATGCAACTCAGTGCCTCACAAGCTGTGTTTGCTAGTGACTCTGGTAGACTGCTTGTAACCTGCGCCTTAAATAACCTCTTCACAAAAGAATTAGAAATGAACCTCTTAAAGTGACAGTATCTTCACTCTCATGTTCCGTTATTGGAAAGAATTTGGTTTTGTTGCTGGAGGTCTCGTGTGCAATGTTGAATTCAATGGGAACAGAGGATTTAGTTGAGCTAACACTGGGTGAGTTATGGGGGTTGTGTTCACAGTGAATCAGGCACCACACGATGACAAACGTCTGGAACCAGGGAAAAAAGAATAAGGAGACTCTTCATGAACCATTCTGGGATTTTCACGTGCATTTTCCAAGCCTACAGTTAACCTTTGAAGTTGCATCGATCTGCTCGAGTATCGTATTTTCGAAGGGCAGAACGAAACCTAACACCAAAGGACTGATGAGCATAAGCACATTGGTCCTATTGACATTACTCCACCAGGATCGGAGATGTTGGTCCAGCTCATTGTGATCTAGAATGCACTTTTCTTTCCATGCACCATTACCTTCGACTCACCAGTCAATTAGAAAAGGAATATAGTCAGCCTGAAATATAGTGACATGTTCAGCATTACTAATGAAATCTCTGACCGACACTGCCCCCTTCTCCCATTACCACTGTATTCACAGAGCTATACTGTCGGATTCACCCATCATCCTTGTTCTCATTGACACGCACTGTTATGTTTACCTATCACCCTTGTACGCTCTGATTAATACTGCCCTGTTCACCAGCATCCCTGTACACACTGACTTACACTGTCATGTTCACTCATCACCCTTGTACCTACTGACTCTTCGCTATCACTTCCAAAATCATTGATCTGCAGTTTCATCTGATTTGTTTACACCTCCCTTTTCAATTTATCTTTCCTGTGGAACAGTCTATGGCGTCTTTCTTCCAATTAGTCTCATTTTCATCCCGTCCATCCCACATACTCCTTTGCGTTTTTTTCGGCATTTCCAAAGTGTTCAAATGTTTGTTCACACTGGAAATGTTTCCCTTTGGTTTTATCCCTGATCATGATTGTGGGCTCCGTCGAGTCGGAAGTGCCGGTATTGTAATGTTCGGAAACAGTGAAGTCATAAATCTCGTGTTACAATTCGCTTCCCACCTATGTGATGCTCTGTGAGGGATAACACATTTCAGCAGCTTTGACTCCACTCTTTGAAACTTGTTCTGGGGGTTATTGACGAGTCCAGACTACCATAAAACTTTTGAAGAAAGTAGTCAAGTCCCTCATTTTGCTAGTTGTTTTACGGGTGTGTAACACAAATATTCCAGAAGGGATGCAAGTTGTCAAACCACTCAGATTTAACCAAAACAGAATTTATCTACAAGATTACCGAATCCAACACAAACAACAGAGAAGAGAATACACAATGACTTAAACAACCTGAAACCTCAACAGATTATGCCAAATTAATTGTGCTTTTCTAAATGGTTGCAACAATCGCCAAAATCGCACAAAAGGTAAAACAAACACAGATTCTTACAGGAGAGATGTCAGAGAGAGAGAGAGAGAGAGTATCAGCACGGACCTGGTTGTTTGGGTCCAGCAGCTTCAAACATTGCTGCTTGCGTGGTTTCAGTGAATAGGCTGACTGGAGAGAACTGAACCGAGAGAACTGGCCAACCCCCTTTAATTGTACAAGTGTTTTCATAAAACTTGGAAGCCTTTCTCCTGAGGCAATATCTGTTAGGTATAATCAGATTAGTCGTAAAACCATTTAAGTTAGACTTTTCACAGTTTGTGTCTGCTACGACGTCGCTGAAAAACATACAAGGACTACATAGCCGTGTTGAAAAACAGCAACATGATACGTGTCTGTCTATTGAAATCTGTGTGGAATCCTGTCAACTGATCATGTGTTGTGGAATCCCGTTGTAGTATTGTACAGAACCGGGCGTCTACCTGGCAGCTCGGATCTTTGATTGATTTTTTTTTAATTCATGCGGGAGCTGATTACAGATAAAGGGAAAGATTAGGAAATGAACAATAACAAATATCGAAGGTGATATTTCACAATGCTTAGAAAATGGTGGTTTTGCTCAACATGAAGGACTCGATTAGAAGATTATTCGCTAGTGTTGAGGAAACGCAGGCAATGCAAGGATCAAATTAAAAAATAACACAGGAACCGTGATGAAAACGAATGTTAGACCCAATGGATTGGAATTGCTTGTGGAAGCAGCAGAGTTTGTCTGAAAAACTAATGACGAGGAAGAAAATTAGTGAATGCAAATTCGCAAGAAACATAGAAATAAACACCAAAGTTTCTCTGTGCGTACAGAGAGAGAGAGAAGATCAGGTATATGTGGGGCCCTTATCGGGTGGGACTGAGAGGTTACGAATGGGAACTCGAAAATGATAGTTAATTATTTGCTCTTCATTGTACTGGACAATATACATATGCCAAAGCATACAAGCAAGGTATTAATGGAGGAAATATCTTCTAACAGGCTTTTTTTAAACAAGGGACAGCGTTTTAAACAAAATAATGGGACCGAAGCAACAACAGATTACTGGGAATGTCTGGACTGTATCCATGCGTTTTCAGTGAAGTG
>NW_025202592.1:0-1128 GCF_004010195.1 Chiloscyllium plagiosum
GCTCACCACTCTCTGGGTGAAAACATTTTTCCTTGTCTCTGTCCTATAAAGTTTACCCCTTAACCTTAAACCATGTGTCCTGGTTCTGGACTTCCCCACCATTGGGAACATCCTTCCTCCATCTAATTTGTCTCGTCCTGTTCCAATTTTATAGCTTTTTCCTTCATTCTTCTAAACTCCAGTGAACACAATCCTCATCAACTCAACCTCTCCTTATACGTCAGTCCTGCCATCACCGAAATCAAATGGCATTGAGTAATTAATATATACACCCAATGTGGAACACAAACTTTGTAGGTCAGGATTAGAAGACAATCATTGCTGGTTCTAAAATTCAGGCTTCGGTTGCAGTAATCTTAATGGAATCATTGGATACAATCTTAAAACAGCAGAAAGATGGGAGGTGGAGATGGAGGGTGCAGACAATGGTGTAGACAGTGGGTGTAGATGGTGGGTGTTCACAGAGGGACTAGACAGTGGCTGTGGATGCTGGGTGCAGACAGTGGGTACAGACGGTAGTGCAGACAGTGGGTGTAGATGGTGGGTGCAGACAGTGGTGAAGGCAGAAGGTGCAGATGGCGGGTGCAGACGGTGGTGTAAATCGTAGTGTAAACACAAGCAAGACTTTGCGTAGTGACCAGGCGAGTGGCTGTGTGGAAGCACACAAAGAGCAGTCAGTGAGCTGACACAGTCAGGGACACCCCCTGGTGCTGAAGGTCATGCTGCTGCTGACAAAGGTTACATTTTAACTGAAACTGCACTCCCTCCCTCCACACTCCCCTCTTGTCCCCACATGCCTCACTGCAACCCCTGGAGATGCCAGTCAGCACCCTGCGCCCTCGCTCAGTCTCCATTGACCTTGTCTCCATTAGCCTTGACCCTCCTCCCAAGCACTTACTTGGGCCTTCACTGAAGCTTGAGTCATTTCCTCTGACCCTTGATCATGTGTTTGCCATCTTAGAACTGCCTCACCTAGTCACCATTAACCTGAACTGCCCTCTCAACATGGAGCACAGATTGATACAGAGCAGGAAAGGTCCTTTGTCCCATTGAGTCTGTACCAACATAACTACCACTAAAGGCACTCTCATCCCAATTTCCTGCACTTATCCCAGATCCTTGCATGTT
>NW_025202592.1:1471-3071 GCF_004010195.1 Chiloscyllium plagiosum
AGTGTCGTTTAGTTCTTGCACTCCTTGTTCGATAAATGTTTCATTTTTTCTGATAATATGAGTTCCCTGATGTGCTGTTAACCGTGTCCAATCAGGGAGTCCTGGCTGACAGATAAAAAGGGGAGTGTCAGAAGGACTGATACTCTGGTACCTGACTCTGAATAACAACCTGCCAACCAACCCCCTCCTTCTGTCACTCTCAATCTCCCCATGCTTACTCTTGTGGCCCCGTCGATCCAGCCTGTGCTGCCTTTGGGAGAGGTTGACCTTCCCTCCATTCCTGATGAAGACCTTATGCCCAAAATATTGATTATCCTGCTCCTCGGATGCTGCCTGACCTGCTGTGGTTTCCCAGCAACAGACTCTCAACTCTGATCTCCAGCATCTTCAGTCCTCACTTTCCTCTTCCTCCACTCGCTCATTACAAACAGAAATGACTGGTGGTGAGTTTAACCCTGAGGCAGAGGGAGAGAAGGGCACACCTTCATGGTGGTAGCACCCTTAATTAATCCACTGCAATCACTCTCGGGGCTGCAAGGATTCAACCTCCCTCACTCAGACAGCTCCCTCCCTGTAAGGTAATATTGCTGCACCTGTTTTCGGGCTAATTGACCATTGAAATACGACTATGGCTAGCCAGCACTGGCTGAGCAGACAACCACAACTGCAATGACCCCGGATCCTTGTAATTGGGGACCTCATTAGGAACTACAGAGTGCACTGCCTTTGAAATCCCTCGCTTACTGAGAACACACTCTCAGTATTCACCTTTCTCAGCTGCCATCTCAATTTCATGACAAATTCTGTGAACTATGATCCTGCCCCACTAGCTGCCTGATGAAGGAGCAGTGTTCCGAAAGTTGTACTTCCAAAGAAACCTGTTGGACTCTAACCTGGTGTTGTGCGATTTTTAACTTTGGCCAAATGAGCTGCCATCTCAGACTAAATTGTTTTTCATCTGAGATTTGAGAAGATTAAGGCCTAATCTTCAATCCCCATCACAAAGCCTATTCTCTATCCATCACTTAGAGACACCTGCAGGCAACACAGAGTAACACACTGACACTCACTGAGATACCTACAGACAGTGCAGAATAACACACACACACTCAGAGACACACCTACAGGCAACACTGAGTTAACACACACACAGAGTCAGGCAGCACTGAGTAACATGCTCACAACCCTAGTTGCCTGTAGGTGTCTCTTTGAATAATACACCCACACTTAGAGTGACACCTACAGGCAGCATTATGTAGTACACTCACTCAGAGAGACACATTCTGCAGTGTCAGTGATTGGCCTCAGATCATTTCAGGTACAACACAGCATGCAGCAGAGAGTGCACAGTGCAATCCCAGCACCTGAGTTTGGACCGGAGAGTGAACACGGAATGCCTCAGATTGTAATTATTGAATCCCAACAGCTTTCAGTTTCTATTCTGTTTGGAATCTTGTAACCTCCACAGATTCCAGACCAACTGGATTATTTGAAACTGATTGCTGATTGGCTGTCAGTATCATCTACCACGGATTGACAGACCACGTAGCCAATTGTGACAATGTCATGCTCACATGCAGCCAATCAGCTGAATGGAGTG
>NW_025202592.1:5264-7947 GCF_004010195.1 Chiloscyllium plagiosum
ACAAGTCTGTTACGGAATGGCAGGTAGTTAACAGTTTGGGTACCACAGGGGCCAGTCATTGGTACCCAGTTATTCATAATATAATAGAGTCATACAGTCAGAGAGACCCAAAAGACCCATCAGTCCATTGTGTCCACATTGGTCAAAAACAACAACCCAATAATTCTCATCCATTTTTCCAGCAAGAGGGAATTAGATGCAGTATGTGTTCAAGAAGGAATTAGATATATTTCTTCGGATTAATGGGATCAAAGAATGTGGGGAGAAAGCAGGAACAGGGGACTATGTTGGGTGATTGGCCATGATCATATTGAATGGTGGAGCAGACTTGACGGGCTGAATGGCCTCCTATGTTTGATGTTTCTATCTGTTTCTCAGATATTGAAGGAATGTCTCTTGTCAATTTGAACCTGGAAGTCACATGTGTCTGGAGGTGGAAGATGTGGCCATGGTGATTAATGAATGCGGGTCAGTAAGGTGGTTAAGAAGACACATGGGATAAACTGTTTTTCTTTTTCCCTTGATGGAATGAGGTCATTGCTGGATTGGCAGCATTTATTGCCAATCCATAATCGCCCAGAGGGCAGTTTAGAGTCAACCACATTACTGTGGGTCTGGAGTCACATGGTAACGATGACCGTTTCCTTCCCTAAAGGTCATTAGTGAATCAGATGGCTTTTTCCTTACAATCAACGATGGTCATCATTAGACTCTTAATTCCAGATTCTTTTATTGAATTCACATTTCACCATCAGCTGTGGCAGGATTCTAACCCTGGTTCCCAGAACATTATCTAGACCTGTGGATTAAGAGTTCAGTAATTATATCATTAGACCATCACCTCCCTTTATCATTTTCGGTTGAGAGCGAAAGCAAGGAGTTTGTTTATTCTGGAACTGTATAAAAGCCCAGTTAGAGCACAGTGAGAGAACTGTGTACGGCTCTGGTCACCACATTACAGGAAGGATGTGATCCCACTAGAGATGGGGACAGAGGAGGATTTTGTCAAAAATGGGGAGTTTTAGCTTTGAGGAATGATTGGTTTGGCTGGGATTGTATTCTTTGGAACACAGGAGGCTGAGGGGAGATTTGATCAAGGTGTGGAAAATGATGAGGGGCCTGGATAGAGTGGGTAGGAAGGCCTGATTTCCATCAGCACAGAGGATGATAACCATGGGGAGAGATTGAAATTATTTGGAAACAGAGTTCGAGGGGAATTATGGAGTAATTGTTTTCAGCCAGAGGCTGGTGGGATCTGGGCGCACTGTCTGAAAGAGTTGGAGAGGCAGAAACCCTCATCATATTGAAAAACACTTGAATATTCATTTGAAATAGTGAAACCGCAGGCTTATGGAGCAAGAGCTGGAAAGTGGGATGGAGCTCGATATCTCTTTAACAAACCTCCGATTAAGCTAGTCCCATTTTCCAGCATTTTGCGCATATCCCTCTAAACCCTCCCTATTCATGTACCCATCCTCTTAAATGTTGTAATCATACCATCCTCCACCTCTTCCTCTGGCAGCTCATTCTCTCCACACACCACCCACCACGTGAAAAAGTTGCCCCTTCAGCTCCTTTCAAATCTTTCCCCTGTCGCCTTCAACCTATGCCTCTAGAACTGGACTCCCCAACTCTGAAAATAATACCTTCTCTACTCACCCTTTCAATGCCACTCATGATTCTATAAACCACAAAATGGTCACCACTCAGCCTCCAACAATCCAGGGAAATTAGATCCTATTCAACCTCTCCCAGTAGCTGAAAACCTCCAACCTTAGCAACATTCTTGTAAATCTTTTCTGAAGCATTTTAAGATACACAACATTTTTACTACAGCAGGGCAACCAGAATTACACACAATATTCCAAACGTGACCTAACCAATGTCCTGTACAGCCGCAACAGCTCCCAGCCAGTCAGACAAAGGAGAGTCTGAAGAAGTAATCTATTTGGATTTCCAGAAGACCTTTGACATAAGGTACGAGCCCATAGAGTTAGGGGCAAGGTACTGGCATAGACTGAGGACTGGTAGGTTGATATAAAGCAGAGAGTGAGGAAAAATGGCAGCTGGTGACTAATAGAGTTCTGCAGGTGTTAATGTTGGCACCATAACTATTCATGTCATGCGTTAACAATCTGAATAAAGGAAGTGAAGACATTGTTGCTAAGTTTGCAGATGACATGAGATAGGTGGAGGGACAGGTAGTGTTGAGGAAGTGAGAAGGCTGTAAAAGGTCTGAGATAGGCTCAGAGAGTGGGCAAAGAAGTGGCAGATAGAATACAATGTGTTACAGTGTGAGGTTATGCACTTTGATATTAAGAAGAGATGCAAAGGCTGTTTTCTCAATGAGGAAATGCTTTGGAAATCTAAAGCACAAACTTCATTCAGGTTTCTCTGAAGGTGAACAGGCAGGTCCAGTTTGTGCTTGGGAAGGGAAATGAAATGATAGCATTCATTTCAATTGGGCTAGAATTGAAGAGCAGAGATGTAGTGCTGAGGCTGTGTAATGCTCTGGTCAGACCACTTTTGGAATATCATGAACAGATTTGGGACCCATATTCTAAGAAACGATGTGCTGTCATTGGAGGGGTTTACAAGAATGATCCTGGGGATGAAGGACTTGTCATATGAGGCGTGGTTGAGGACTCTCGGTCTGTACTCGATGGAGTTTCGAAGGATGAAG
>NW_025202593.1:0-6198 GCF_004010195.1 Chiloscyllium plagiosum
GTTTCTGGATAAGTTATCACACAGTAATGCCACGAGGCCATCACTTCGCCTGCTCACAGTTTGTATATCCCAGTGCAACATGAATCAAAACCCTTTCTTCCTTCACAATTGTTTGACCCGGCACTCTGGTGATGTGATTCAGTATCTCTCCATGTGGTATCCCTCACTGTGTGGGTCTAATTGCTGCCTCTGTCAGCGTCTCTCACTCTTGAATCTACTCCAGATCATGAGCCAACAGAATTCTCCACTCCAGAGAGATGAGGCAGCACAGGTCAGGAATGGAGACTGGGATTTTCCAGATCTCTGTGGGCTCAGTGCCATTCTATATGTGTAACCCTCAAAGCATTAGTCTAATTTCCCATTCTGCCTATTTCTGCGTCTTCTATAGGTACTCATGGAGTTCCTGACTCAATAGGCTTGCCAACTGCTGGTTGGGACGATGGTTGGTCAGCCAGAAAGTCAAAGTCAAGGAGGTCGGGAGTCTTCAATAAATCCTGCTGCCAGGTAAGATCATTCCAGTGCACAGAGCAGAAAGTAATAAGGGGGATCCAAACATCAGCTAACAAGACATGACATAGAGAAAGTGCTGGAGGGGGAGCACAGTACAGATACACCTCAGGCTCAAACACCATGCCTGCTGCAAGTTTTGTTGTCATGAGACAGCATCAGGAGTTCCTAGATATCAGTCCAGGCCTGTGCTTTCTTAGGGAGCATCAGAACAACTGAGGGGAAAGCAGGCCTCCCACGCGATGGTGGTAATGCTGCCTGGGATCTTTCTGTTCCCTATTCCCTCTCCAACACTGTATCTATGGCTTGTATTGAGGACCAGTGTCTTCAATTATTCTAACTCCTATAACAGTTCCTATCTCTGTCATCTCCTCCCCTCTCACCAATTATTTCACAGATTTGAAACCTCCAGTCCAGATGACCATCCGTATCGCTGTAACTTGCTTCAGTCTCTACAACATGCCTTGTCTCGATAGTCTCCTCCTCCAATAACTGGAGACATCGGGTCTGTTTCTGTGCGGCATGACTCTTCGGCCGAGGTTTCCTAAATGGAATGAGTTGTGTTTGCCTGTGTTTGGCTCATATCTCTTCAAACCTTCTCCTGTCCACATACCTGCCCGAGTGTCTTTTCCATGTTGTAATTGTACTTGTTTTTACCATTTCCTCTGGCGGTCCGTTCCGTCTATGCACCATCCTCTGTGGATAATGTTGCCCCTCAGCTCCCCCTTCAAATCCTTGCTCTCACCTCACGTTTATGCCTCTAGCTTTGGACTCACCTACCCTTGGCAATTCACCTTACTTAGACCCTATATGGTTTCATAAACCTTTATAAGGTCACCCCGTGGCCTCCTCTGCCCAGGAGAAATATTGACGACAGTGTTACCAATATCTCCAACTCATGTACTCAATGCTCTGACCAATGAAGACAAGTGTGCCAATTGCCGCTTTCAACACCTTGTTGCCCTGTGATGCCAGTCCAAGGAACAATGTAACTGCACCCCTTGGTCTCTCTCTTTTCTACAACACTGTCCAGGGCCCAACCATTACCCGTGTTAGTCCTCCCTGGTTTGTCTGAACTAAATCCAACACCTGAATTAAACTCCATCTTTCATTCCTTGGCCCAGTTGATTAACATCCCCTTCGATAACTATATTCCCTGCCCACTTTTCCACTAATCTTGGTATCTATAAACATATTAACAGGGACTCCTATATTTTTACTCAAATTGTTGATGTAAGTGGTGCACAACAGTGGTCCCAGCACCAATCCTTACAGCACACTGCTGGTCAGAGGCCTCCAGCCTGAACAACAACCCTCTCCCACCACCCTCTGTCTCCCACTGTCATCCCATTTAGTATCCAATTGGCTAGCTCTCCCTGATCCCTTGTGATCTACCCCTACTAACCAATGTATCATGCTACATACTGAACAAGGATTTTCGGAAGCCAGAAACAATGTCTGTTGCTCTGCTTTCATCTATCTTTTTGGTCACATCTTGAGAAAACTCCAGTCAAGTTTGTGGGACATGTTTTCCCATGTACAAAGCCATGCTGACTGTCCGTAAACAGGCCTTATCTTTCCAAATGCATGTAAGGCCTACCTCTCAGAATGACCTCCAACAACTGACCAACCATGATGTCTCGCTCATCAGTCTGTAGTTCCCTGGCTTTCTCTTGCAGCCTTTGTTAATTGATGACACAACATTATAATCATAGTCAGAGTTATACCGCACTGTTTGGTTAACGCTAACCATACTCTAAAACTGATCTCACCCCACCTGCCTGTTCCTGGATCATATCCGTTCAAACATTCCTATTCCTGTATTAATCCAAATGTCTTCTGAACATTGTAATTGTCCCCATGTTCACCCCTTCCTTGGGAAGTTCATTTCACACATAACCCACCCTCTGTGTAACAATGTGCCTCTCATGTCTTTTTTTTGTATGTCTCTCCTCTAAACTTAAAAATGTAGTGCCTTGTCTTGAAACTCCCCTGTCCATGGGAAAAGGCAACTCCCATTAACTCTATCTATCCTTGTCATGATTTTATAAACTTCTATGAGGTCATCTGTCAACATTCAGGTTTCAGTGAAAAATACCAACCTATTCAGCCTTTCTTTATACGTACCCAGCCTTATGTACCCAGCAACATCCCAGTAAATCTCCTCCCAACCCTTTCCAGCTTAATAATATCCTTCCTATAACTGGGAGACCAGAACTGGACACAGTATTCCAGAAGAGGACTCACCAATGGCCTGTATAATCTCAATATGACTTCCCAACTCCTATATCCATAGGACTGAGCAATGAAAGCAAGTGAGGCAAGCACCTTTTTTTAAACTATCCTATCTCTCCATGTTGCAAACTTCAAAGAATTATGTCGCTGAACCCTGAGTTCCCTCTGTTCTACAACACTACCGAAGGTCTTGCCATTAATTGTATAAGTCCTGCCCGTGTTTGTTTACCAAATGCATTACCTCGTATTTATTCAGATTGAACTCCATCGACAGTTTTTCAGCCGTTCACACATTTCATCAGGATCCCTCTGTGATCTCAGAAAACCTTCTTCACTGTCCACAATGCCACCCTCCAGTCTAACAGCCTATCACACATAGCACTCTTTGGTACAAATATCTCTGCTAGGGGCCCTACAATTTCTTCACCAGATTCCCGCAATGTCTTGAGATACATTTGATCAGGTCGTGGGGATTTATCTACCTTTGTGTTTTAAAACCTCCAGCACCTCCTTTTCTACAATGTGGACTCATTTCAAGACATTGAGTCATAGAGATGTATAGCACGGAAACAGACCCTTCGCACCAACACCTGCATGGCGTTTCGAGTTGCATTTTCCACAATTTTGCCAATATCCCTCTGAACCCTTGCTATTCATCGACCCATCCACATGCCTTTTAAATGTATTTCTATCAGCCTCCACTATTTGCTCTGGCAGATTATTCCATCCACTCTGCGGGAGCCAGTTGTCCTTTAGATCCCTTTGAAAAGTTTCCCTCGCCTGGGGAAATGACCTTGTCATTGACCCTGTCGATGACCATCATGATTTTAAACTCCTTGTATCGGTTAACTCCTCAGCTTCCCATGTTCAAGTGAAAACAGCCCCAGCCTATTCAGGCTTCTCCCTGAAGTGCAAATCCTCCAACCCTGGCAACATCTTTGGTCATTTCTTCTGAACCCTTTCATGTCCCACGACATCCTCCCGATGGCATTGAGACCAGAATTGCACACAGTATTCCAATAGTAGTCAGGCCAAACACTATTCAGTTCCGTGAGCGCCCCAGTCTTTATCCACAGTAAGTTCCAAAGTGAAATATTTGATTAGGATCTTGTAGTTTCACACATCGTTGGCTTCATTGATCATTAAGGATACCGGTTTTGTACCGCGCTCTTCTTTTGCTCTTCATACACTTGTAGAGTCTTTGGATTCTCCTTAACTTTCTCTGCCAAAGCTATCTCGTGTCCCCTTTATACATTCCTGATTTCCATCCTAAGTGTATTTCTACAGCCCCGATGCTCCTGAAGGGATTCCCTTGAGTCAGCCAGTTATATCTGACATGTGACCCCTTTTTTTCTTGACCACAGCCTCGAAACTCAGCCAGTGTTTCCTAATTCAGTCAGCATTGAACTGCACACTAACAGGAACACGCTGGCGCTGAACGCTCCTTTTATCTCGGTTTTACAATATTCCTACTTGCCAGACTTCCCTTTATCTGCAAATAGCCTCCCCAGATCTACTTTAAAAATTCATGTCTAATACTATCTTGCTCCATTGAATAACTTTAACTTGTGGACCAGGCCTGTCCTTTTCCATCGCTATTTTCAAACTAATACAATTGTAGTAACTTTCCAAAGTGTTCCCCCACTAACACCTCAGTCCCGTTCCCGACCTTGTTTCCCACAGGGAGGTCAGGTTTAGCCCCATACTCCAGTTGGGCCACTTACATAATGACTGGGAGTTTTCAGAACACACTTAACAAATTCCTTCCATCCAAATGCTTAGCTTAGTAGCAATTCCAGTCCAGGTTTGGAACGGTTAAGATCCCCTATCATTACAACCCAATTATTCTAAGAAATATCTGAAATCTCCTGACATATTTGCTCCTTTATCTCCCATTGCCTATCGCTGTAGTCTGACCGTAGAAAACTAATGACCAATTTTTATTTCTCAGTTCCACCAATATCACTTAACTGGGCGATCCTGCATGAATACTCCCTCTAGGTACTGCTGGGATGTTTCCCCCAATCAAAACCACCAGCTCTCCTCCTGTTTTCCTCCTGTTTTATCCTTCTTGTAGCATCTGTCTCCGGAACATTGAGCTGCTGGTCCTGTTGCTCCCACAGCTGTGTTTCTGTAATATCTGTGGTATCCCAGTCCCTTGTTCCCATCCATGCTCTGGGTTCATCTGCCTTATCTGTCTGGCTCTTTGCATTGAAATAACTGCAGTTTAATCCACCAGTTTTCCCTAATTGTCTGCTATGTTCTTGCCTGCCTTGTCTACTTATATTGCTCTCTTGAACATTTGTACCAGCCTCAACTTTCTTTCTGACTGTACGACTCTTTGGGGTCACACAGCCCTGCCAGACGAGTTTAAATCCTCTCGAGCAGCTCCAGCAACACTCCCCACCAGGATGTGGGTCCCCCTCCTGCTCCCAGTTCAGGTGTATTCCCCACCATGTCTACCTGTGCTGACACCTTCAGACATCCAGGGACTTGCCCACCAAGGTCCCTGTATTCTTCAGTACTCCAGGAGGACCTACCATTCATGATGTATATCATTCGTTTATTAGACTTGCCATAGTGCATTACCTCACAGTGATCAGAAGTAAACTCTGTCTGACATTACTCTACTCAGTTTATCATCTGATCGATATCAGACTGCAGCCTGAGACCATCCCCCTCACTGTGGGCAACACCCTCACCTTCCATGTTATCTGCAAACCTACTAATGATTCCTTCTGCTTTGATATCCAAGTTATTAATGTACATAACAGCCAGCAATGGTTCCAGCACAGATCCCTGTGGTACATCCGCTGGACAATGGCTTTCAATCACAAAACCAACCCTCCACCTATTGTGGAGCCAATTTACCAACTTGCCTTGGATTCCATGGGATCTTCCTTTTGGACCAGCATTCCGTGTGGGACCTTGTCAAAGACCTTAATGAACTCCATATAAACCACATCATCTGCACTGCCCTCATCAATATCAGAGGACAGTCGTCTAGCAAATCCATACAGACAATCACTAATGAAATTGCGCGGGTATCCGTTTTTGGTGAATACATTGTATCGGTGTTCTTCTTCCTCTTTTTGCAGTTCTGGTGTACAGCAGTGTGTTGTGGCCCTTTTGAATAGTGTCTTGATGCAACTTCTTTTGTGTGTGTTGGGGTGGTTGCTTTCGTAGTTTAAGACTTGGTCTGTGTGTGTAGCTTTCATGTATATCTTTGTGGTGAATTCTCCGTTCGGTGTTCTCTGTACCATCACATCTAGGAATAGGAGTTGGTTGTCCTTTTCTTCCTCTCTAGTGAATCGGACTTCTGTGAGTGTGGCATTGATGATCCAGTGTGTGTTCTCTATTTATGTGTTTTTAATGATTACAAAGGTGTCATCCACATATCTGACCCAGAGTTTGGGTTGAATTTGCGGTAAGACTGTTTGTTCTAATCTTTGCATT
>NW_025202593.1:6828-7948 GCF_004010195.1 Chiloscyllium plagiosum
CTCCTGTGAAGCGCTTCTGTGATGTTTCCTCCGGCATTTATAGTGATTTGTATCTGCCGCTTCCGGTTGTCAGTTCCAGCTGTCCGTTGCAGGACAAGCCAAAAGAGAACAGCCAGGGAATTCCTAGAGGCATGGCACTCATCCACAGAGTCAATTAATAAGCACATCGACCTGGACCCAATATACCGGCCACTGCAGCGGACAGCTGGGACTGACAACCGGAAGCTGCAGATACAAATCACTATAAATGCCGGAGGAAACATCACAGAAGCGCTTCACAGGAGGCTCCCAAGCACTGAGGATGTCACCTAGACTGGGGATGAAACGTCTGTAACACAAATTCCCAACTCAGCGAACAGAACCAGAAAAACGAGCACCCAAGCTACAAATCTTCTCCCAAACTTTGAAGCCCTTTAGACTCTACAAAGTTCCGTCATGAACAAGCCACCATCTCTCTATTTCCTTTGCCTTCTTCAGTGTCTGCAACTCTCGCTGTATCTTCCAGTAACGTTCTTTAGTTGCTGTAGGTCTGCCTAGCTCCCCAGATAACCTGTTTCTTCCCACTACAGCTCCCTCAATCACTGTAACACCCTCTGCTCTGTCTAATCCTCCTCTTTCCCACTGTCCTCAGGCACAGCGGCGATCCTGTAAGAGAGCGGTGCGGAATGGGATGTTATAAATCGCAGTTGAGACTTGATGCCGACCATTACCCGGGAGTCACAAGGGGAGAGACCCTGAGCGAGAACAGCACAGAGTGGGAGAATATACATCAGCAGCGAGGGTCAAGGCCGACAGGGACCTGGAGTTGGATAAAAAGCAGAGCAGGAGGCTCGAAATCAGCACCGAGTCACAGAGGGAGTGACCGTGTGAGGGAGAAACTTGGAGCAGGAGCTTGAGGCTGACTCACACCTGGGAGAATATAAATCAGCACTGAGGATCGCGGCCTAGTTGTACCTGGGAGTCACAGAGACGGTGACCCTGTGAGGGAGCAGACTGGAGTGAGAGCTGGACGATTACACGTCCGAGGAGACACATCACTGTGTGTGCACGTGGCCCTCCCTTGTTCTGTGTTTGTGTGTGTGTGTGTGTGTGTCCTTCCTTGGCTGTGTGTGAGCATGTA
>NW_025202594.1:0-5030 GCF_004010195.1 Chiloscyllium plagiosum
GGGGAGGTTTTGGGAAATAGTAATTATAATAAAAT
The DNA here is from genome assembly GCF_004010195.1 of Chiloscyllium plagiosum. Classification (NCBI taxonomy): domain Eukaryota; kingdom Metazoa; phylum Chordata; class Chondrichthyes; order Orectolobiformes; family Hemiscylliidae; genus Chiloscyllium; species Chiloscyllium plagiosum. The sequence continues at coordinate 36 of NW_025202594.1, forward strand.
AATGTTCAATATCATATTGGAAAAGGACAAAAATCAGTCAAGGATTCAGATCCCAGTCTGAAAGAGGACAGAGTTTAGGGATCTGAAAGTTGAACTGATCCAGGTTGATTAGAAACACATTTTAATGGATATGACAGTGAATGAAAAGTAGGAGACTTTCAGAACAGGGTATAAGGTAAGTCAGGGCATATCAGCAGGAGTAAGTCATTTAGACCCTGAATTCTGCATTGCCATTCAGTGAGATCATGGCTGATCTGTGGCCTAATTTCATATGCTTGAATTAGGCCCTTATCCCTTCATAACATTGTTTAATAAAACTTTGTCAACCTCATTTCAGTTTAACAACTGAATTAGCATTGATCGTCATTTGAGGAACTGAGTTCTAAATCTTTACTACTGTGTGTGTGTAGAAGTGCTTTCTAACAGCTCTCCTGAATGGCCTGACCCTAGTTTTTAAAATGTGTCTCCTTGGTTCTAGAATCTTCAACCAGTGGAAATAATTTATCTTTATCGACTCTGTCTTTCCCTGTTAATATCCTGAAAATCTTGATTTGATTACCCCTTAATCTACTAAATTCTCGGGAATAAAGACCTAATTTGTCAAATCCCTCCTCATAACTTAACCCCTGAAGTCCAGGTATTGCCCTTGTATATCGTGTTGAACTCAGTCCAGAGCAAGGGCATCCTTCTGTGACGTGTGGTACCCTGATCTGCTCACAATAATCTAAGAGGGGTCTAACTTGAGTTCTGTATAACTGCAGCATAACAGCTGCATCCCTCGACTCTTACCCTTTAGAATATGATGACAAGCATTCCATTTATTAGCCTTCTTGGGTGTTTCCTGCACCTGTCTGTGTCATTTTAAAGAGTTGTACAAACCGATGAGAAGTAAATGTAGGGTATTCAAAGCCAGAGAACTGGAATACTAAGGATATTTATGAGAAAATAAGGAAGAAAAATGGCATATGATGCATGCCAGAATAATAATTGTAATAGAAACAAGAAGAGTATCTCAAATGTAGGAAAGAAGCTAAGGGTGAGATTCGGAAGGCTATGAGGAAAGGATGGCAGGCTGTGCTAAAACATGACATAAAACAAAAGGTTAGTGAAGTTTGGATTGGGACCTATAACAAGCAAGCAGAGTAAGGTCCCCACTGAAGCACAAGTTATAACTAAGGTACGAACTGACTACTTTCCTTTTGGCTTCACCAAATTAGAAAATGCTGACAGTGACCCAGTTGAAAATGTGGGTGTTGAGCAACTGAGACTAAAAGTGTTAGATAAAAATAAGGTATGAACAGGCTGGCAGCACACCAGGGAGACGGGTGTCCAGGACCAGATGGGATATGTCCTAGATTGCTGAGAGAGATAAGGGAGCAAATTGCAAAGTCATTGACAAAACTTTTACAGGATTATTTGAAAACAGGATTAGTCCTAGGGAAGTGTGACACATTGCAACTGCGACACAAATGTGTTTTAAAAAGAGGCAAAGGATAACCCAGGAAACTACGGATCTGTCAGCTTGACATCAATAATGGGAAAACAGATGGAGTCCGTATTATGAATTGAGATAAATATACACTGAAAGAAAAAGAGGTTAATGCTAGAAAGTCAAAATGCCACTTTGTCAGGGGCGGGTCATATCTGACAAATCTAATTGAGATCTTTGACGTGGTACACAAGCATTGGGTGAGGATGGTGCTTTTGATGTTGTACATTTGGATTTTAGTCAGAAGGTTGTTAGGATTTGGAATGAACTGCCTGGGAGAGTGGTGGAGGCAGATTCCATAGGAGATTTCAAAAGAGAGTTGGATGTATATTTGAAATGGATTTACAGGACTACGGAAATAAGACTGGAGAATGAGACAAGGTGGGTAGCTCTTTCAGGAGCCAGTACAGACATGAGGGCTGAAGGGCCTTTGATTCTATATGAGAAATCAATATGAATCATGAAGACTATGGATATTGGGGCTATTAGGCCCAGCGTAGGAGGTTGGGAGGTGACCTTATGGAAGTTTATAAAATCATGAAGGGTCTAGATACAGTGAATGGCAGGTGTCTTTTCTCTTGGGATGGCAGATTTCAAAACTAACAGCATACCTTTAAGATGAGAGGAGAAAGATTTTCAAAAGAAATGCGTGACAACTTTTTTTACACAGCGTAGTTTGTGTGTGAAATGAACTTCTGGAGGAAGTGGTGGATGGGGTATAGTTGCAATGTTTAAAAGACATTTTGGTAAGTAAATAAATAAATGTTTAAAGCTATATGGGCCAAGTGCAGGCAGGTGTGTTCAGTTCAGTCTGCGATTATGGTAGAGATGGACTAGTTGCTGTGAAGGGTCTGTTTTTGTGCTCTATGACTTTATGACTCCAAGAATTTGATCTGTCTTTCAATCATGGTCAATATGTTTCTCAACCTCATTCTCCTGCCTTCTCTCAGTTACCGGGCGAAAATGAGGACTGCAGATACTGGAGTGCTGGAAAAGCACAACAGGTCAGGCAGCATCCGAGGAGCAAGAGAATTGACGTTTCGGGCAAGAGCCCATTTCTGGAATGAGACCTGATTCCCGATGAAGGGCTTTTGCCTGAAACGTCGGCTTTCCTGCTCCTCGGATGCTGCCTGACCTGCTGTGCTTTTCCAGCACCACACTCTCGATTCTTCTCCTTGTAACCCTCAATTCCCTCATTAATCAATAACCTATCTGTCTCTATCTTTAAGACACTCAATGACTTGTCTTCCGCAGCCTTCTGCAGAAATGAGTTCCACAAATTAACCACCCTCTGGCTTAAGAAATTCCTCCTTACCTCAATTCAAAAGGGTCATCCATTCATTCTGAGACTGTGACCCGAGGTCCTAGTCTCTCCTATTAGTGAAAACATCATCTCCATATCCAGTTGAATGAGGCCTCTCAGTATTCTGTAAGTTTTAATGAGATCCCCCATATCTTTCAAAACTCCATCAAGTACAGATGGAATTAGTTGGAATATTGTAAATCATGTTCAGCAACAACTAACTAAATAACTGCATGATAAAATTCATCATTTGAATCATCGTTTTTAACAAACAATTTTGAGTGAAATAGCTACTCAACAGGATAAGTATTTCTGATATATTTTTTCATTGGGAAATTGCAGTCATTCCGAATAAATCTTATTTTATCCATTGAATTGCATCTGGTATGCACCCTTCACCCACTGTTACAGCATTTTAATACAGTACATGGTGATACACATCAATATTTGAGCATCATGGGTGCACATAGCAATTTGTCTTGATTCATAAGATCCTGCCGTTGGCTGGAAGGTTTCTGAAGCTGTGGAGAGAAGAAATAGTTTCAATCAATGGTCATTTGTTTTATTAATAAGAAGCTATCACCAAATTTATTTCCCCTTTGCTTTTCAGTGTTTTCCTGCTATCTTGCTTTGTGAAGATAATCTGGAAAAGAATAAATGTGACATCTTCCAAGAAAGAGGGAAACACAAAGCAGTCAGGTACATGCCTAATTAGCTGAACATTTATAAAAAGGAAAATGCTGGAATGTATTAATGAGGAGATCACACTGAGATACACTATCCCACAAACCCTCAAAGACACCATCATGCCTCCCTCACACAGAGACACACCATAACACGCTCCCTCACAAAGGGACACACCATTACACACTCCCTCACACAGAGACACACCATTACAAGTTCCTTCACAGAGAAAGATACCGGTACACACTCTGTCACAGAGAGGCGTCCCATTACACACTCCCTCACACAGAGACAGGGAGTTGCACACTCCCTCACACAGAGACATACTGTTACACATTCCATCACACAGAGAGACACACCATTACATCCTACCTCACAAAGAGACATCATTACAGACTCCCTCACACTGAGACACACTGTTACACACTACCTCGCACAGAGAGGTACGTCATTACACACTCCTTCACAGAGACACACAGGGGTGGCACAGTGGCTCAGTGGTTAGCACTGCAGCCTCAAAGAACCAGGGACCAAGATTCAATTCTAGCCTCGGGCAACTGTCTTCATGGAGTTTGCATATTCTCCCCGTGTCTGCGTGGGTTTCCTCCGGGTGCTCCGGTTTCCTCCCACAGTCCAAAGATGTGCAGGTTAGGTGCATTAGCCATGCTACGTTACCCATAGTTTTAGGTGCATTAGTCAGAGGGAAATGAGTTACTCTTCAGAGGGTCGGTGTGGACTTGTTGGGCTGAAGGGCCTGTTTCCACACTATAGGGAATCTAATCTAAAACCATGACAATCTCCCCCATAGAGAGGCACACCGTTACAAACGCCCTCACAGAGAGACATGCCTTTACACACTTCCTCACAGCAAACACACCATTACACATTCCCTCACACAGAGAGACACACCATTACACACTTGCTCACAGTCATATCGTTATATACTCCCTCACAAAGAGACAGGCTGTCGCACACTCCCTCACACAGAGACACACTATTTTGTCAGGTGTGTTCAGGAGGATTTCCTTACTCAGTATGTAGACAGGCCAATGAGGTCGAGGCCATTTTGGATTTGGTAATGAGCCAGGACAGTAACAGATCTCGCTGTGGGAGAACACTTTGGTGACAGTGACCACAATTGCCTCACATTTACCATAGCCTCAGAGAGGGAAAGGAGCAGTTACCGAGGGAAGATATTTAATTGAGGAAAAGGAAAAGGAAATTATGACGCTATGAGACAGGAGTTGGGAAGTACAGATTGGAGCAATTGTTCCACAGAAAGGGCACAGCAGACATGTGGAGACTATTTAAGGAGCAGTTGTTACGAGTGATACACAAATTTGTTCCTCTTTGACATGTAAGAAGGGGTAAGAGTAAGGACCCTTGGATGACAAGAACAGAGGAACTTCTCATCAAAAGGAAGAAGGCAGCTTAGGTAAGGTGGAGGAAGCAAGGATCTAGCACAGCTTTAGAGGGTTACAGGCTGACTAGAAAGGAGCTCAGAAATGGACTGAGGAGA
>NW_025202594.1:5470-7948 GCF_004010195.1 Chiloscyllium plagiosum
GGTCGAGCAGTGGATGTGGTGTATATGGATTTCAGCAAGGCATTTGATAAGGTTCCCCATGGTAGGGTCATTCATAAAGTCAGGAGGTATGGGATACAGGGAGATTTGGCTATCTGGATTCAGAATTGGTTGGCTGACAGAAGGCAGAGAGTGGTTGTAGATGGAAAGTATTCTGCCTAGAAGACAGTGTTGAGTGGGATCCCGCAGGGCTCTGTTCTTGGGTTTCTGTCCTTTGTAGTTTTTATCAATGACTTGGATGAGGAGGTTGAAGGTGGGTTACTAAATTTGCAGATGACGCAAAGGTTGGAGGTGTCGTTGATAGTATCGAGGGCTATTGCAGGCTACAGTGCGACATAGACAGGATGCAGAGCTGGGTTGAGAAATGGCAGAGCCGTGAGATTTTGCTACAGCTGGACAAGACCCTGGTGAGACCTCACTTGGAATATTGTGTCCAGTTCTGGTCACCCTATTATAGGAAAGATACAGAGGCTTTGGAGAGGGAGCAAAGAAGGTTTACCAGGATGCTGCCTGGACTGGAGGGCTTGCCTTATGAAGATAGATTGACTAAATTCGGACATTTCTCTCCAGAGAGAAGGAGGAAGAGAGGAGACCTGATCGAGGTGTACAAAATAATGAGTGGAATAGATAAAGTCAATAGCAAGAGATATTTCACCAGGCCAGGACTGACTGGCATGAGAGGTCATCGTTTTAAGATATTAAGAGAAAGGTAAAGAGGAGACATCAGAGGAAGGTTCTTTACGCAGAGTTGTGAATACATGGAATACGTTGCCAGCTGTGGTGGTGGAAGTAGAGTCATGAGGGACATTTAAGCAACTGCTGGACATGCACATGGACAGCAGTGAGTTAAGGGGTGCCGAGGTTAGGTTGTTTTATTTAGATTAGGAATAATCCTCGGCACAACATCGTGGGTCAAAGGGCCTGTTCTGTGCTGTACTTTTCTATGTTCTATGTTACACACTCCCTCACACAGAGACACACCGTTAAACACTTGCAGAGAAACACATTATTGCACACTCCCGCACACGGAGACACACTGTTACACGCTCCCTCACAGAGATATGCCATTACACACTCCCTCATGCAGAGACATAACATCACACACTCCGACACAGAGAGGAATGCCAGTACCCACTCCTTCACCGAGTGACTCACCATTACACACTCCCTCACAGAGACACACCATTACACACTCCCTCATACAGTTACACACCGTTATACACTCCCTCACACAGAGACTCACCATTACACACTCCCTCACAGAGACACATCATTATACACTCCCTTACACAGAGGCACACCATTACACACTCCCTCATACAGACACACCATTACACACTCCCTCATACAGACACAGAGACTCACCATTACACACTCCCTCACGCAGAGACATAACATCACACACTCCGACAGAAAGAAGACCCAGGACCCAGTCCCTCACCGAGTGACTCACCATTACACACTCCCTCACACAGACACACCGTTACACACTCTCTCACACAGAGACACACCGGTACACACTCCCTCACACAGTTACACACAGTTATACACTCCCTCACACAGTGACACACTGTGACACACTCCCTCACACAGAGGCACACCATTACACACTCCCTCACATAGTGACACACAGTTATACACTCCCTCACACAGTTACACACAGTTATACACTCCCTCACACAGTGACACACCGTTACACACTCCCTCACAGAGAGGCATACAGTTACACACTCCCTTACACAGTGGCACACAGTTATACACGCCCTCACAGAGAGACACACTGTTACGCACTCCCTCACACAGAGCAATACACTGTTACACAATCCTCACAGAGACACACGCCATTATATAGTCTCTCACAGAGAGACATGGCATTGCTCACTACCTCACACAAAGACATACTGTTACACACTCCCTCACAGAGAGACACACCAGTGCACACTTCCTCACGCAGAGACATAACATCACACACTCCGACAGAGAGAAATGCCAGGACCCAGTCCCTCACCGAGTGACTCACCATTACACACTCCCTCACACAGACACACCATTACACACTCCCTCACACAGACAAACACACCGTTACACACTCCCTCACAGAGAGACACAACATTATACACGCCCTCACAGAGAGACACGACATTACACACGCCCTCACAGAGAGACACGACATTGCATACTCCCTCACACAGACAGACACACCGTTACACACTCCCTCACACAGAGACACTCCATTCCACACGCCCTCACAGAGAGACGCGCCATTGCACACTCCCTCACACTAAGACACACCGTTACGCACTCCCTCACTCAAAGACACACCGTTACGCATTCCCTCACACAGAGACACACCATTACACACTGCCTCACAGAGACATGCCATTACACACGCCCTCACACTAAGACACACCGTTACGCATTCCCTCACACAGAGACACACCATTACACACTGCCTCACAC
>NW_025202595.1:0-1829 GCF_004010195.1 Chiloscyllium plagiosum
TCACAGAATTCCAATAGATTTGTCAAGCATGATTGCCCCTCCATAACTCCATGCTGACTCTGTTTGATTTTGCCACGGCTTTCTCAATGCTCTGTCATAAAAGATAAAGGATTTGAGAATTTTCCCCACTACTGATCTGAAGCTCACTGGTCTCGAATTCCCTCTCTCTTTCTGAGTGTTGGAGTAGCAGTAGCTGCCCTCCAATCTACAGGGACTGTACCAAAATCTAAAGAATCCTGACAACCAAAGCATCCACTATTTCTAGAACCACTTCCTTAAGTGCTCTGGGATGCAGATTTATCAGGCCCTGAGGATTTATCAGGTTCAATCCCCTCAATTTCCCAGCACCATTTCTCTACTAATATTGACCTCCCTCAGTTCTTCCCTCTCACTAAATCTTGCATTCTCCAGGATTTCTGGTACTTGATTTGTATCTTCGAGTCAGAGAGTCCTAAAGCACAGAGACATGTCGTTTGGCCCAAAGTGGTCCATACTGACCAAATTATCCACCCATGCTAACCCCATTTCCCTGCATTTGGTCCACATCCTTCTAACTCTTTCCGATCCATGTATTTGTCAAAATGCCTTTAAATGTTGTTAACGTACCCACCTCAAACACTTCCGCTGGCAGCTCATTGCATACACGTGCCAGCCTCTCTGTAAACAAATTGCCCCTCAGGTTCCCTTTTGTACTTTTCCCCGCTCACCTTAAACTAATGCCATCTAATCCTCGATTCCCCAACCCTGGCAAAAAAGACCGAGTGTATGCCTCTCATAATTTTGAACAGTTCTGTAAGGTCCCCTCTCAGTCTCCTAGACTGCCAAGAAAAGAAGTTCTCGCTTTTTCAGCCTCTCCTTATAACTCAGACCACTGAGTGCGAGCAACATCCTTATAAATTTCTTCTGCATTCTTTCCTGTTTAATAACATCCTTCCTCGAGCAAGGTGACCAATACTGAACACATGCACCAACTGCAGCCTGGCCAACCTCCTGTACAACTGTCCTTTTTTGTGAAGACAGAACTAAAGTATGTATTCAGTTGCTCAGCTGTTCCTTTGTCCTTTGTTATACATTTCCCCATTTCTATCTGTAGGGACCTACATTTGTCTTCACCAATCTCTTTCTCTTCACGTACTGTAGAACCTTGTAGTGTCAGTCTTCATGTTCCCTGCAAGCTTATTTTCCTTTTTACTGTGTTTTCCCCATCTTAATCAGTCCCTTGGTCCTTCTTTGCTGCATTCGAAACTGCTTTCAAACATCAGACCTATTATTCTTCTTGGCCAATCTCTATGCTTCTTCCTTCAATTGGATACTGTCTAATTTCCTTTATAAGTCATGGATTGGCCCTGTTACCCATTTTGCTTTTGTACCAGACAGGAATAAATAATTGTTGCAGTTCCCCCATGATTTCGTTGAATATTTGCCAATGCCTATCTACTGTCGCACCTTTAAGCAACTTCCACTAATCTATCAACGCCAACTCATGCCTTATATACCTTCATAGTTTCCTTTATTAAAATTCAGAACCCTTGTCTCCAAATCAGCTGGCTCACTCTCCATCCTAATAAAAAAGCTGTATCATGTCATGATCGCTCTTCCCCAAGGAGTCACACACAGCTAGATTGGCAATGATTCCCTTCTCATTACACAGTACCCAGTCTCAGATGGCCTGCTCTCTAGTTCATTCCATCCATATGGTGGTTAAGAAAACCATCCCATATGTAGGCCAGGAATTCCCCCAAGTAGACATTGTGGCTAATCTGATTTGTCCAATCTGGATGCAGATTAAAATCACCCACGATCACAGATGTCTCCATATCATTAGCTTG
>NW_025202595.1:2410-5807 GCF_004010195.1 Chiloscyllium plagiosum
GGTGGGGTCCGTTTGGAGGTGGCGGAAATGACGACGGATGATACGATGTATATGGAGATTGGGAGGTTGGTAGGTGAGGGCCAGTGGGGTTCTGTCCTGGTGGCGATTGGAGGGGCGGGGCTCAAGAGCAGAGGAGCAGGAAGTGGAGGAGATGCGGTGGAGGGCATCATCAAATTTCCTGTTTAATACTATTCTAACATGACCACTGCAGTCTGGGGGTCTCTGTATGACACCCAGTAATGTTTTTGTCCCTTGGTATTTCATAGCTCCACCCACATAGACTCCACATTGTCGAAGCTAATGTCCTAAAAAGAGATGAGCAAAAATACGTGACCAGGAATTCAGATATTTCTGCTCAAATATTGATCTTGGTTTGATGCTAATTAGTCTTGTCGACTTTCAATGAATTGCTTCGTAAAATCTGGGGCCGCTAACTGAAGGTGATGAGCTGGAACATTTGTGGAATTGCTTTCTCAGTAAATGAACATAGATACATTTTGTTGAGATTTTCACAGTAGATGACAGTGCTTCTCCAGCAGTTGGAAGTGAGGGCTGATAGTAGATCCTTCACCCAACACCTTCACTCATAAAAAGTTAAGGCACACAAAAGATTGACTGTGGCTACTTAGTTTAACATCATTTATTGAAAAAAATGGGCGAGTGTTTAAAAAAGGATGTTACAGCAGAAAACTGAGAATGGCTTTATAAAATGGAAATCTTGCCTGATAAAAGTATCGGAATTCTTGGAGAAAATGGAGGAAACCGTGATTGTAATATGTTTTGATTTTCTGAAGGTGTTTGATAGCACCCATGCATAAGATTACTGAATAATAAAGGAGCCTTGGCTTTGGAGGTACTGTATTAACATGGAGAGAGGAGCTTTGAAATCCCAATCAGAAAAGTTTGATTAAGAGTTTTATTTTACAGAATGTCAATCTGTGGAGTACTACATATATCTGTTCTGGGGACAAACAAAATTACAAAGTATTTTGATGACTTAGATGAGGAAATTGAGTATATTGTAGGCAAGTTTGCGAATGACTCAAAAATTGGAGCGGAGACAAGTGGTGAGTATGACACAAAAAGAAGTTTGCGGAGGGATACAGATAGGACAAGAGAGTGAACAAGGAGCTTTGCATAATAATGTAATGTGGATTAAATAAATGAAAACAGACATAAACAGTGAAGTTATGCATTTTAACGGGCAAGATAGAGATTGAATTCAGAAATCTACAGGGAGTCTGCTTCTCCGAACCACAAAAAGTTAGCTTTTAATTTCAACTGTCAATAAAGATGGCAAATGTCATGTTAGGGTTTGTTTAAAAACTAATGGAATATTGAGATGAGGAACAGTCAGAGCAGCTAATGTGTGGCTGAGGAGCTGCTGCAGGGGTTAGGATTCCCATTTTTCAATAACTGGGATCTCTTCAGGGATAGAAATGACCTGTATAAGAGGGAGCTGAATTGGAAGGGGACCGATAGTCTTGTGGGGAAATTTGCTAGCGGTATGCTGAAGGTTTTAAACTAGTAAGGGGGGATGGTGGGAACCAACAAGATAGTGAGAAAAGAGAAATGTTTGAGGTGAGATGCGGTGAGCAATTCTAGGGGTCAAGGCAGACAACAGTTTGGCAAGAGCGAGGTAAGGCTGCGAAACTGCATTTACTTTGATGCAAGAGGCCTGACATATGAGACAGATGAACATGGGGCATAGATGGGAATGTGGGACAAGGATATCATTACCATTACAGAACTGTGGCTCAGGGATGAACAGGACAGGCAGCTTAATGTTCCAGGATATAGATGCTTTAGAATGGAGAGACAGGGGAGCAAGAGAGGAGATGGAGTGGTGTTTTTGGTTAGAAAGAACATTACAGCTGGATGTAGAGAGGATATTTCTTGGAGACTGCCCAGTGAAGTTATATGGATGAAACTTAAAAATAAGAAAGAGGTGATGACCTTGCTGGGATTGTAAAATGGGCCTCCTAATAGTCAGTGGGAAATTTACAAGCGATTATGCTATCTGTAAGAAAAAAGGATAATGGTAGGGAATTTTAACTTTCCAAACAGAGTTTGGGATAGTGTTAAGATCTTGGAATGTGGAGAAATTGGTTAAGTGTGTACAAGAAAACGTTGTTATTCAATATGTGGATGCACCTATGAGACAGTTCGCAATACTTGACCTTCCGTTGGGAACCAAGGCAGGGCAAGTGACTGCGGTGTCCACAGGGGCACGCTTCAGGGAAAGTGATCATAATTCTATTGGTTTAATAATAATGATGAGAAAGGATAACATTGATTTAAAAATGAAAGTTTCAAATTAGAGTGTGGCCAGTTTTGATGGTATTAGACTTTGAGAAGTTGGTTCGGGCGGTTATTCACAGGTAAAGGGATGGCTGACAAGTGGGAGGCCTTTAAGAATGAGACAATGAGAGTTCCGTGATGGTATGTTTCTGTTTGTGTGAAGGGCAAGGCATGGGAAAAGCTCAATGATGAGGGAAATTGCAACTCCTGTCCAGAAAAAGAAGGGGGCATTCATCAGATATAGACAGGTGGGATTGAGTGATCCTGAGAAGGGTATAAGGGCAGTAGATTAGATTAGATTACTTACAGTGTAGAAACAGGCCCTTCGGCCCAACAAGTCCACACCGCCCCGCCGAAGCGCAACCCACCCATACCCCTACATTTATGCCTTACCTAACACTACGGACAATTTAGCATGACCAATTCACCTGACCTGCACATCTTTGTGACTGTGGGAGGAAACCGGAGCACCCGGAGGAAACCCACGCAAACACGGGGAGAACGTGCAAACTCCACACAGTCAGTCGCCTGAGGCGGGAACTGAACCCGGGTCTCCAGCGCTGTGAGGCAGCAGTGCTAACCACTGTGCCACCGTGCCGCCCACAGTAGGAGTATACTTAAACAGGAAATCATGAGGGAAAAATGGGGACATAAAATTGCTTTGGCAAATAGAATTAAGGAGAATCCGAAAAGATTCTAAAATTATTTAAAGTTTAAAAGAATAACTAAGGAGAGAATACAGGGCTTAAAGATCAACATGGCTTTCCATGCATGTAACCACAGGAGATGGCAGAGACACTACGCAAATATTTTGCACCAATATTTACAGTAGACAGGAGCATGGAAGCTAAGAAACTTGGGAAATAAATAATGTGATCTTAAAATGAGTTCATTTTACAGAAAAGGAGGTGTTGGAGGTCTTAAAGTAGAAAAATGGAAATATATCCTGGAGACCTTTTTAGGTATTTCCCAGAACTTTGTGGGAAGCTAGGGAAGAGATTCCTGGACCCCTTGCTGAGATATTTGTATCGTTGATAATCATAGATGAGATGCCAGAGGACTGGAGAGTGACTAATGTGGCAGCATTATTGAAGAA
>NW_025202595.1:6377-7948 GCF_004010195.1 Chiloscyllium plagiosum
AGACAGGGGACGAAACGTCTGCAACACAAATTCCCAGCTCGGCGAACAGAACCACAACAACGAGCACCCGAGCGACAAATCTTCTCCCAAACTTTGAGCCTCCCTGCTTCTGTCTTATCTATCGCATTTATAATTTTACAATCCCCTCCCCATTCTTCTGAATTCCAATGAGTAAAATCCCAGTCTGCTCATAAGCCAACCCCCTCATTTCCAGAATCAACGTAGTCAAACTCCTCAGCAAACCCCATCCCAGTGCCATCTCATGTCAGGCGATGAAAAGTGTACAGAGTACTCCAGGCGTGGCCACACCAGCGCCCTATACAGCTGCAGCAGAAAGTCCTAATTTTAAACTCTATCCATTGCCAATGAAGGGCATTATTCCATTTGCATTCCTAATTAGCTACTGGACTTGCAAACCATACTTTTGTGTTTCATGCACAAGAACACCCAGGTCCCCCCGCACAGCAGCATTCAGTAATTTTTCACCATTTTAAAGTAGTCCACTTTGTTATTATTCCTACCAAAATGGATGACCTCATGTTTACTAACATTGTACTCCATCTGCCAGACCCTTGCCCACTCCCTTAACCTGTCTATATCCTTCTGCACACTTTGCTCTATCACTCATTTAAGTGGCTTCTGCGAACTACAACACACTACACTTGGTCTCTAACTCGAAGCAATCTACCTGACTTGTAAACAATTGCAGTCCCAACAATTGTAAACAGTTGCAGTCTTAACACTGATCCCTGAGACACATCACTACCCACTGATTGTCAACCAGAAAAACACCCATTTATCCCCAAATTTTTGCGTTCTGTTAGTTAACCATTCTTCTGTCCATGCTAATACATTGCCCGTAACACTGTGCATCTTTATCTTATGCAGCAGCCTTTTGTGCAGCACCTTGCTGAATGCCTTTTGGAAATCCAGATACACCACGTTCACCAGTTCCCCATTGTCTACCACGCTCATTATAACCTCAAAGAATTCCAATTAATCAGTTAAAGATGATCTGCCCTTCATGAACCCATGCTTCATTAAATTAATGTAGGTGTTGCATTTTTGTAAGGCAAACCAGGGCAGGACTATTACAATTAATGGCTGGGCCTTGGGGAGTGCTGCTGAGCAAAGAAACCAAAGGGTGCAGATGCATCATTCCTTGAAAGTGAAGTTGCAGGGAGACAGGTTGGGGAAAAAGGTGTTTGACCTTTGGTCATCATTGGTCATAATGTTAAGTGTAGGAGTCGAGTTGTCATGTCTCAGCTGTACAGAACATTTGTGAGGCCACATTTAGAATTATTACAGACAAATCTGGCTGACCGTTTCTATGAAGGAGTTTGTGAAACTTGAGAGGGTGTAGAAAATATTTCCAAGAATGATGCTGGAACTGGAGTGTTTAAGGTATAAGCTGAAGCTGAATAGGCTGGGGCTTTTCTTTTCCCTGCAGTGAGAGAAAAGGAGGCTATGGAGTGGCTTGAACAAGACTTCTAAAATCATGCGGGGTATTGATATGGTGAATAGCCAAGGCCTTTTTTCTCGAGCGGGAGAGTCCAAAACGAGAGGACAGC
>NW_025202596.1:0-1320 GCF_004010195.1 Chiloscyllium plagiosum
TCCTCACCATTCCCGTGTGTGTATCTGTGTGTCAGGTCTGGCAGGTCTGGCAGTCTCTGTGGTGCATAAAATGATGCAATGCCACCCTCTGCTGGCCTGCACACGCCACTGCACAGGCATTTTCAGAGAGTGAAAACGAACAGGGATTAATTCAAAGAGGGGGAGGGAGAGGGCAGCTGCTCACAGCACCATCCAAACTGATGTCTCATCTGTGTACTGTTCTAAATGTCCTTTAAACGTTGTAGCTATCCCTGCTTTCACCACTTGCTCTGGAAGTTCATTCAACAACCAAGCCAGCTTCTGTCTAAAATAATTACCTCTCATCACTTTCGTAAATCTTTCTCCTCGCACCTTAAAATATCCCTCAGTTTTGAATCTCCAAGTCTAGGAAAAAGATATCAGCCCTTCAGCTTATCGGTACCCGTCATTATTTTGTAAACTTCTGTGAAGTTACCCCTTAACCTCATCCTCTCCAGTGAAAAAAGTCCCAGCCTACCCAGCCTCTCCTTATCGATCACTCCCTCCATTCCCAGCAACATCCAGATTAATCTCTTCTGAACCCTCTCCAGCTTAATAATATCAAGGTCAATAACATTAAAGTGAAAAGTCGATGTAGTTTATAAGTGTAGGGGAGACCAAAATTAGAGGGCATCGTTTGAAGGTGAGGGGGAAACATTTAAAAGTGACCTAAGGGGCAGCTGTTTCACCCAGAGGGTGGTATGCCTATGGAATGAGCGGGCAGGGTGACCAGACGGGACATAGTATTCCAGAAGAAGTCTCAGCAATATCCTGTACAACCACAACATGACGTCCCAATTCCGATACTCATAGGTCTGACCAATGAAGACAAGTGTGCTAAACACCTTCACCCTGACCCACTCACACCAACTCCATCACCGTCACACTGACCCCCTCACACTCACTCCATCGCCGTCAACCTGACCCCCTCACACTCACTCCATCGCCGTCACCCTGACCATAGGTCTGACCAATGAAGACAAGTGTGCTAAACACCTTCTTAACCATACTGTCTGTATGAGATGCAAATTTTAAAGGACTATATCTGACGGCCTAGGTCTCCGGTCTACAACACTACCAAAGGCCCTACTTTTAACTGTATTGGTCCTGCTCTAGTTTGATTTACCAAATCCAATACCTCGCATTAATCCAATCTAAACTCTACTTGCCACTCTTCAACCCAGTGAGTGATATTACCACTTACTCACCTTTTAGGAGGAGAAAGTGAGGTCTGCAGATGCTGGAGATCAAAGTTGAAACTTCATTGCTGGAACAGCACAGCAGGTCAGGCAGCATCCAGGG
>NW_025202596.1:4024-6227 GCF_004010195.1 Chiloscyllium plagiosum
CAGACACACCACACGCACACATATTCCACCATACTCACACACATTGCCCAACACCACCCCACCGTCACGCTCACCGCCACACACTCTCCTACCATTACATTCACTCTCCTGCACAGTCACCCACCATCACACTCAGTTCACCACACAATGCCCCACTGTCATGCTCACTCACCTTGCACAAAGCATCACCATCAGACTCACTGAAATACACTCTTCCCTACTGTAACACTCACTCCCCCAAACACAGACCCATCCTGATTCTCAGACACTGTGCACTCCCCCATCACCACGCTCACTCCCTCGCACATTCCCTCATCATCCCGCTCACTCTCCCACACAATCTCCCACCATCATGTTCACTCCCTCGCACACTCCCCCAGCATCAAGCTCACTCTCCCACACAATCCCCCACCATCACGCTAACGCCCTCTCACATTCCACCATCAACCCGCTCACTCCCCCACACAATCCCCCACCATCACGCTCACTCCCTCTCATACCGTCCCAGCATCAAGCTCACTCTCCCACACAATCCCCCACCATCATGCTCACTCCCTCGCACACTCCCCCATCATCCCGCTCACTCTCCCACACAACACCCCACCATCACGCTCACTCCCTCGCACACTCCCCCAGCATCACACTCACACGCCCACGCAGTCTCCTACCATCACACTCCTCACACACCTTAAACTGAGCTCCTGCCTGTGAACACCGACCCAGTTGATCCCCTCTAAATGGCCTTTAACCCAATCCCCATTCTATTCCCTGACTAACAGACAGTATGTCCCACGCAATGTGTTCTGTTTGTGATATCCTGTTGTACCAGTCTCAGCCACAGCCTACGGTGCCAATCCACCTGTTACCCCCTAGTAACGGCTCGTGCTCGCACACCCACTATGTCCCCGAGTAATGGCGTTTTTCCCAAGCTCCATACTGTTGCGCTGGCAATGACCTGATATGCCGTCCCAATCTCTGTTCCCTAACATCGGCCTGAAGATCAACAATCCTCTTCTGATCCCCCCGCACCAAAGGATTTGAGGAAGACAGTAACACTGGGAGGTTATGATCGCAAGATGGAGAGAGAGTGAATGAGATTGGGAAAGGCAACGACAGTGGAATTGAGTGTGTAAATTGGAAAATGAGAGAGAAATAGCAGTGGAGTGTGAGAGTCGGAGGGATATATGGAGGGAGAGGGACAAAGGGAGCAAGTTGAATTCTGCTGAGTGCGAAGTTGGAGTGGGAGACCCAGAGGCGAAAGTAAGGACAGACGGAGTTAAATTCGGCTCCTGAGCTCAGGGCGCGGAGCCCTCCCCTTCCTTGAGGATCAGGACTAGGTCTGAGTCTGTCTCTGTCCAGCTCAGCTTCTCCAACACAAAGACACACAACAACATCGGTCACTCTGCTACTCGGCACGCTTCAATTAACATTTTTATTGTTTACAAATGGAAGTGATGGGTACAGTCAGTGGGATGGTGCCTTTTCTCACTGGCCCCTGAGTTGTGAGAAACATTGAAATGTTTCCCTGTAACCCTCCTGTGGGATAAGGACGGACAAACCAGCGGTACCCTCAGTCTGTTACCATAGCGACAGGCTGCTCCATCGCTGAAACACTGAACTGAAATGAGAAAATTCCTGATGGATTGATTAATGATGGAATTTGCTGGATGGATGGATTTGGGTGAAGGGATATTCCAGCACCTTCTTCAGCTGCTGCCTGAACTTACTCTGGGTCACGGCATAAATCGCGGGGTTTGTGCAGCAACTGAGGAGCTGCAGCATGAAGCCGAATTCCAGCACAATGGGATGCAGAGACAGAGGGGTATACACAATCCACAACATCCGGTACCATATGGAATACAGCATTATTGTTGACCATAACAGGATGAAATTCGCCGAGATCACAAACAGTAAAATGATGGATTTCTTTCGGTTTCTCATTTCTGTGTCAGACTGAGAGTCCCCATTGGTGTGAGCGCGGAGTCTCCTGCGGGCTCTGCTGGTCACTAAAATGTGTCTGACGGTGAGAACATTGAGCAGCAGAATCAGGAGAAATGGGACACACGGGGTTAGAATGTGGTGGAGGAACTCGATTGTGACCCAGACACTGGAGAATGCAACAACGACTGTTACATCACAAAACCAGGGGAGGTTCTCCAGCCAATACCGAGCCGTGAGCATAAAATACCAGGAAATGTTCTTT
>NW_025202596.1:6669-7949 GCF_004010195.1 Chiloscyllium plagiosum
CACTCTTTCCCAGTTCCTAATACGGAGGGTGGAAACGTTGCTGTCCTGAAGGATTCTCTCCCAGTTTCCTGAAGACAAAGGGAGTTTGGGAATTTCTGTATTTTGGTCTAAATTGTGGTCGATCCTGTGTCGTGAAGAAATGTAAACGCAGGGAAAACGTATTCACCCCTTTAACTGCCTGAGGGGCCTTCGGAACAGTGTCTCCTCTTCCCTCGGGATCTTATCGTTTGTTCAATTCGCTGACGTCCGGCCGTTCACAAACAATGTCAGGGACAGAACGTTCCGGGGAATATCAGTTATGGAATGTCAGGGACAGAACGTTCCGGGGAATGTCCGTTATAGAATGTTGCGGATAGAACGTTCCGGGGAATGTCAGTTATAGAATATCGGGGACAGAACTTTCTGGGGAATGTCAGTTCTAGAATGTAGGGGAAAGAACTTTCTGGGGAATGGCCGTTGTAGAATGTTGTGGACAGAACATTCCACGAATCTCCTTGACCTGTCCATCACCTTTCCCCCCCTAACCACCCCACCAACATGATGTACTGTGCTTGGACACACTGGAACATTAATGTGGTGGAGACGGAGGGTCCAATCACAGGACTGGGAACTAAAGGCATCGCCAGATCAGCTGAAATGTTTAGATATACCACATTCTCGATCCACCTCCCAGAACCAGCCCAGACACCATACACCCAGAGGGGATCTCTGTTCACCGTGGAACACTGTGTTGACCAGGCCAGTGTACTGCTCAGTACAACACAGCAATCTGTCCATATTCATCCATTACACTGGTCAATACAACCCAGCAATCTGTCCAGAGTGGAACACTGCACAGATCAGATCAGGGCATTGATCGATAAACCCAGGCCATATATCTTTCCAGCGCGATGAGCTGTGCAGACCACGGCAGGGCACTAACATGTAAACCTGAAACAAATATCCATCCAGCATAAGGCGCTAAACAAACCACATCAATGCATTATCTATAAACCTCAACCAGATACTCTGACCAGCACAGCGAACTGTGCAGTGATCAGCCGGGAATTAATCTGTAAACCCGGGGCCGTTACCCTCCCAGTATGTAGGACTGTGTACATCACCCCAGTGCATTGATCTGTGAACCCAGGGCAGTTACCCTCCCAACATGTAGAGTTGTGTACACCTTCGCAGTGCATTGATCTGTAAACCAGGAGCAGTTACCCTCCCAGCATGTAGGACTGTGTAACTCACCCCAATGCATTGATCTGTAAACCAGGGGCAGTTATCCCCCCCCCCCC
>NW_025202597.1:0-1144 GCF_004010195.1 Chiloscyllium plagiosum
GGGTCACAGGAACAGGAGGGAGTCATTCAACTGCTCGAATCTTGGACACAGGAACAGGAGGGAGTCATTCAACTGTTCGGGTTTCGGGTATAGAAACAGAAAGCTGTCATTCAGCTGCTCGAGAATGCGACGCAGTAACAGGAGGGAGTCACTCAACTGTTCGAGACTGCGACAAAGGATCAGGAGGGAGTCACTCAAATGCTCCAGACTGGGACACAGGATCAGGAGGTAGTCACTCAAATGCTGGAGACTGGGGCACAGGAACAGGAGGGAGTCACTCAACTGCTCGAGCCTGGGACACAGGAACAGGAGGGAGACGCTCAAATGCTCGATAATGGGACATAGCAACTGGAGAGAGTCATTGAGCTGCTCGAAACTGGGACACAGGAACAGGAAGCAGTCAATCTACTGCTCGAGATTGGGACACAGGAACAGGAGGCAGTCACTCAACTGCTCGGGACTGGGACACAGGAACAGGTGGGAATCACTCAACTGCTCGGGACTGGGACACAGGAACAGGAGGGAGTAATTCAACTACTCGAGACTGGCATGCAGGAAGAGGAGGGAGTCATTCAACTGCTCAAGACTGGGACACAGGAACAGGACGGAGTCGTTCAACTGTTCGAGACGGGGACACAGGAACAGGTGGGAATCACTCACCTGTTCGAGACTGGGGCGCAGGAACAGGAGGGAGTTATTCGAATGTTCGAGACTGGGAGACAGGAACAGGAGCCAGTCACTCAACATGCTCGAGACAGGGAGACAGGGACAGGAAGCAGAAACTCAACTGCAGGAGACTGGGACACAAAAACAGAAGGGAGTCATTCAACTGCTCAACACTGCGACACAGGAACAGGAGGGAGTCGTTCAACTGTTCGAGACTGGGACACAGAAACAGGAGGGAGTCACTCAACTGCTCGGGACTGGGACACAGGGACAGGAAGCAGTCACTCAACTGCTCGAGACTGGGAGACAGGAACAGGAGGGATTCACTCAACGTGCTCGAATCTGGGACATAGGGACAGGAAGGAGTCATTCAACTGCTCGAGACTGGGACATAGGAACAGGAAGGAGTCACTCAGCTGCTCGAGACTGGGAGACAGGGACAGGAAGCAGTCACTCAAATGCTCGAGACTGGGACACA
>NW_025202597.1:1177-7036 GCF_004010195.1 Chiloscyllium plagiosum
ACAGGAAGGAGTCATTCAACTGCTCGAGACTGGGACAAAGGAACAGGAGGGAGTCACTCAGCTGCTCGAGACTGGGACACAGGGACAGGAAGCAGTCACTCAAATGCTCGAGACTGGTACACAAGAACAGGACGGAGTCACTCAACTGCTCGAGACTGGGACACAGGAACACGAGGGAGACGCTCAAATGCTCGAGACTGGGACACAGCAACAAGAGAGAGTCATTCAACTGCTCGAAACTGGGACAGAGGAACAGGAAGCAGTCATTCAACTGCTCGAGACTGGGACACAGGAACAGGAGGGAGTCACTCAACTGCTCGAGATTGGGACACAGGAACAGGAGGCAGTCATTCAGCTGCTCGAGCCTGGGACACAGCAGCAGGAGAGAGTCATTCAACTGCTAGAGACTGGGTTACAGGCACAGGAGGGAGTCATTCAACTGCTCGAGACTGGGACACAGGAACAGGAGGCAGTCACTCAAATTCTCGAGACTAGGACACAGGAACAGGAGGCAGTCACTCAACTGCTCGAGACTGGGACACAGGAACAGGAGGCACTCACTCAACTGCTCGAGACTGGGATACAGGAACAGGAGGGAGTCATTCAACTGCTCGAATCTGGGACACAGGAACAGGAGGGAGTCATTCAACCGCTCGCGACTGGGACACAGGAACAGGAGGCACTCACTCAACTGCTCGAGACTGGGGCACAGGAACAGAAGGGAGTCATTCAACTGCTAGAATCTGGGACACAGGAACAGGAGGGAGTCACTCAACTGTTCGAGACTGCGACACAGGAACAGGAGGGAGTCACTCAAATGCTCCAGACCGGGACACAGGAACAGGAGGTAGTCACTCAAATGCTCGAGACTCGGACACAGGAACAGGAGGGAATCACTCAACTGCTCGAGCCTGGGACACAGGAACAGGAGGGAGACGCTCAATTGCTCGATAATGGGACACAGCAAAAGGAGAGAGTCATTCAACTGCTCGAAACTGGGACACAGGAACAGGAAGCAGTCAATCTACTGCTCGAGACTGGGACACAGGAAGAGGAGGGAGTCATTCAACTGCTCGAGACTGGGACACAGGAACAGGAGGCAGTCACTCAACTGCTCGAGACTGGGACCCAGGAACAGGTGGGAATCACTCAACTGCTCGAGACTGGGACACAGGAACAGGAGGGTGTAATTCAACTACTCGAGACTGGGATACAGGAAGAGGAGGGAGTCATTCAACTGCTCAAGACTGGGACACAGGAACAGGAGGGAGTCGTTCAACTGTTCGAGACTGGGACACAGGAACAGGTGGGAGTCATTCAACTGTTCGGGTTTCGGGCACAGGAACAGAAAGCTGTCATTCAACTGCTCGAGAATGCGACGCAGGAACAGGAGGGAGTCACTCAACTGTTCGAGACTGCGACACAGGTACAGGAGGGAGTCACTCAAATGCTCCAGACCGGGACACAGGAACAGGAGGTAGTCACTCAAATGCTCGAGACTCGGACACAGGAACAGGAGGGAGTCACTCAAATGCTCGATCCTGGGACACAGGAACAGGAGGGAGACGCTCAAATGCTCGATAATGGGACACAGCAACAGGAGAGAGTCATTCAACTGCAAGAAACTGCGACACAAGAACAGGAAGCAGTCAATCTACTGCTCGAGACTGGGACACAGGAACAGGAGGCAGTCACACAACTGCTCGAGACTGGAACTCAGGTACAGGTGGGAGCCACTCAACTGCTCGAGACTGGGACACAGGAAGAGGAGGGAGTCATTCAACTGCTCGAGACTGGGACACAGGAACAGAGGGCAGTCACTCAACTGCTCGAGACTAGGACACAGGAACAGGTGGGAATCACTCAACTGCTCGAGACTGGGACACAGGAACAGGAGGGAGTAATTCAACTACTCGAGACTGGCATACAGGAAGAGGAGGGAGTCATTCAACTGCTCAAGACTGGGACACAGGAAAAGGAGGGAGTCGTTCAACTGTTCGAGACTGGGACACAGGAACAGGTGGGAATCACTCAACTGTTCGAGACTGGGGCGCAGGAACAGGAGGGAGTTATTCGAATGTTCGAGACTGGGAGACAGGAACAGGAGGCAGTCACTCAACTTGCTCGCGACAGGGAGACAGGGACAGGAAGCAGAAACTCAACTGCAGGAGACTGGGACACAAAAACAGAAGGGAGTAATTCAACTGCTCAAGACTGGACACAGGAAGAGGAGGGAGTCATTCAACTGCTCAACACTGGGACACAGGAACAGGAGGGAGTCGTTCAACTGTTCGAGACTGGGACACAGAAACAGGAGGGAGTCACTCAAATGCTCGGAACTGGGACAGGAAGCAGTCACTCAACTGCTCGAGACTGGGAGACAGGAACAGGAGGGAGCCACTCAACGTGCTCGAGACTGGAACATAGGGACAGGAAGGAGTCATTCAACTGCTCGAGACTGGGACATCGGAACAGGAGGGAGTCACTCAACTGCGCGAGACTGGGACACAGAAACAGGAGGTAGTCATTCAACTGCTCCAACCTGGGACACAGGAACAGGAGGTAGTCACTCAACCGCTCGAGACTGGGACACAGGAACAGGAGGCAGTCTCTCAACTGCTCGAGACTTGGACTCAGGTACAGGAGGGAGTCACTCAACTGCTCGAGACTGGGACACAGGAACAGGAGGCAGTCACTCAACTGCTCGAGCCTGGGACACAAGAACAGGAGGGTGTAATTCAACTACTCGAGACTGGGATGCAGGAAGAGGAGGGAGTCATTCAACAGCTCAAGACTGGGACACAGGAACAGGAGGGAGTCGTTCAACTGCTCGAGACTGGGACACAGGAACAGGTGGGAATCTCTCAACTGCTCGAGACTGGGGCACAGGAACAGAAGGGAGTCATTCGAATGTTCGAGACTAGGAAACAGGAACAGGAGGGAGTCACTCAACATGCTCAAGACTGGGACACAGGGACAGAAAGCAGTCACTCAACTGCAGGAGACTGGGACACAGTAACAGGAGGGAGGAATTCAACTGCTCGAGACTTTGACACAGGAAGAGGAGGGAATCATTCAACTGCTCAAGACTGGGACACAGGGACAGGAAGCAGTCACTCAGCTGCTGGAAACTGGGACACAGGAACAGGGGGGAGTCATTCGAATGTTTGAGACTGGGAGACAGGAACAGGAGGGAGTCACTCAACATGCTTGAGACTGGGACACAGTAACAAGTGGGAGTCATTCAACTGCTCGAGACTGGGACACAGGAACAGGAGGGAGTCATTCAACTGCTCGAGACAGAGACACAGAAACAGGAGGGAGTCATTCAACTGCTCGAGACTGGGACACAGGAACAGCAGGGAGTCACTCAACTGCTCGAGACTAGGACACTGGGACAGATGGGAGTCATTCAACTGTTCGAGACTCGGACATAAAAACAGGAGGAAGTCATTCAACTGTTCGAGACTGGGGCACAGGAACAGGCGGGAGTCACTCAACTGCTCGAGACTAGGACACTGGGACAGAAGACAGTCACTCAACTGCTCCAGTCTGGGACACAGGTACAGGAGGGAGTCATTCAACTGTTCGAGACTCGGACATAAAAACAGGAGGAAGTCATTCAACTGTTTGAGACTGGGACACAGGAACAGGAGGCAGTCACTCAACTGCTGGAAACTGCGACACAGGATCAGGAGGGAGTCACTCAACTGCTCGAGACTGGGGACACAGGAACAGGAGGCAGTCACTCGACAGCTCGAGACTGGGACACTGGAACAGGTGGGAGTCACTCAACTGTTCGAGACTGGGACACAGGAACAGGAGGGAGTCACTCAACTGTTCGAGACTGGGACACAGAAGCAGGAGGGAGTCACTCAACTGTTCGAGACTGGGACACAGAAACAGGAGGGAGTCACTCAACTGATCGAGCCTGGGACACAGTAACAGGAGGGAGGCATTCAACTGCTCGAGACTGCGACACAGGAACAGTAGGGAATTACTCAACTGATCGAGCCTGGGACACAGTAACAGGAGGGAGTCATTCAACTGCTCGAGACTGCGACACAGGAACAGGAGGGAGTCACTCAACTGCTTGAGACTGCCACACAGAAACAGGAGGGAATCACTCAACTGCTCAAGACTGGGACACAGGAACAGGAGGGAGTCACTCAACTGCTCGAAACTGGGACACGGGGAAATCTCGAGGCAAGTGGGTCCCGAGGATCCTGTTACGCAGGAATACCTCGAGGGAAGGGGAGTTTGCTTGGAACAAACAGAAATATATGAATAAGTTGCATTCGTGATCCACACAATCCTGCCCCAACATTCGCTAAGACCACGGCTGATCTAATTGTGATTCTGTCATTCCATTTTCCGGAGACTGTCCTCTCTGCAGCCTCTGCTCCATTTGTTGGTCATGTTGCAGACCCAATGCTGCAATAACAGTAACCATGACTCATCCAGAGGGTCGGTTCTAACCGGATGAGTCTGGATTTGAACGGTCCAATAACAGGAATGAAAACATAAAATAAAGGTATTGCCAGATGTTTAGTTCTCTCACATTCACAATCCAACTCACATAACCAGCTTGATATGGCTAGCGTACTACTGAATGCATCCCAGCAATATCCAGAATGGAAATCTGTGCAGCCTACGCCAATGCTTAATATGTAATCATGGGCTAATTGTCCAGCTTGGGGAGCTCTGCAGACTGCACTGGTTCATTCATAGAAAAACCCAGGCTGTTGCATTGTTCGATAACACTGTATTAGATCACTGCCCAGTGTGGGAAAACTTGCAGCCAATTTTGGAAGTGACAGCATGTGCAGCTCCCATCTATTTACAGCTCCATATCTCCACTGTGCCTTGACAAGAGGTGCCGTGGATGCGAAAATCACTGCGACGTAGAGATGTAAATGGAAACAGTTTCAGTAACAATAGTTCTGATGAAGGCGAGTATCACACCAGTATTTAAAGTTGAAATACCTGAGATAATATCCAATGATGTTTCGTGAATGGTACAAAGCAGTTAGAAGGGGATGGTAATGTTATAGTAGATGCACTAAAATCAACAATGTGAATTAGAGGAGCAAATATGCTGGGGGACTGGGGAGACTTCCAGGAAAAATAGGGTTTTTATGATAGGTGATTTAAATTTTCCTAACATAGACTGGGGCTTCCAGATGGTTAAGAAATTAGATGGAACGTAATTTGTTAAGTGTGTTTAGCAAAGTTTCCACAATCAAGATATAGAGTATCGTACTCGGGAAGCGAAAAACTCGACATACTGTTGGGAAATAGGGCAGGATAGGTGAAGGAGATAAAGTGGGGGAGAATTTTGGTAAAAGTGATCAGAATTGTATTAATTTTAAAATAGTTATGGTAGGGACAAATTTGGTCCACAGATGCAAGTTCTAAATTGGGGCAAGGCATATGTTGTTGGAGTTAGACAGGGGATTGCAGGGGATGATTGGAGTTGTTTGATTCCAGGCAAAAGGATCTCGGGCAAGTGGGAGGGCTTTAAAAGTGAGATAGCTCAAGTTCAAGGTTTCCATTTTCCTGTGAGGGTGAAGGTTATGTGAGACTGGAAGAGAGAACCCTGGATGTCAAGACATATTGAGGCTTTGACCACAAATAAAAGGAGGCGTGGCTCATGTTCAGGCAGCTCGTATCAAGGGAATCCCTGGAGTATTACAGGGGATAGAGGAGATTACTGAAGAAGGAAATCAGCAAGACCATAACGGGGTATGAGGTAGTCATGGCTGAGAAGATTAGAGTGAATCCAAATTCAGTATAGGAAAGATAAAGAGCAACTAGAGAGAGAATAGGATGCTTTAAAATCCAAAACCGGCATGCATG
>NW_025202597.1:7042-7949 GCF_004010195.1 Chiloscyllium plagiosum
TGCTGGAACAGCGCAGCAGGTCAGGCAGCATCCAGTTGCAATTTGGTTAGCTTGATAAAGAGTTGCTTCTGCTACCAAATTAAAGAGCTAAAACCGCCATTATGTCTCCTAAATATCTAAGTTGGAAACATCAAAGGAAGCATTCACACGAGATATAGTAAATGAGGAAGGACATTCTTTAATAAGAGCTATCCAACCTAGCCAGGATATTGGAAGTGCCTCCCAACTTTGAAGGTCTAGTTTAATTTTGTCAAATAAATGGACATAGTTCACGTTAAATAAATGATCAAAGACGGATGTAATGAATATATCAAAATTGGGAAACCCCCCCCCCCCCCCCCCCCCCACACCCCCTGTGACCATTTAAAAGGAAACCAGGATTTGCCCTCATCAGGTATTTCCCCAAGACCTCCCACAGGACGGCCTGCAGCGTTGTAAAATTAATCATAGAGCCCGAAAAGGCGACAAGCGAAATATTGCATTGCATCACGTGCGCTGCTGAACTTGCGGGATTTGACAAAAACATAAGACCATCTGCATACAACATAATTTTATGTGACTTTTATCCCACTTCTGGGGCAGGATGCCACCGAATCTAAGATTGTTGCAGGGATGGGGAAGAGATCGCCCTCGTGTGCCATTTCTGCGGGTTAAAGAAGAAAATAAAATCCCTACTTTGAGGTAGATCTGCCTCCAGACATCCACCAGCTCTAGTTCTAGACCAAAATCCATTAATTGATTACATTATAACGAGGGTATTGGGGGACCTTTGGACATTCTGTCCATCGTGGGGCCATAAGACAGTCGAAATCTCTTTCTACAATCATGTGCCATGATGCAAGATAACTGAATTTTGAAAATGCATCTACCAGGGTTTTAAGAGGGTGCACCGGGTGGCAATAAACAC
>NW_025202598.1:0-7951 GCF_004010195.1 Chiloscyllium plagiosum
CATTACTGCCAATGCTCCACACTGGGCTGTTACTGCCAATGCTCCGCATTGGGCTGTTACTGCCAACGCTCCGCACTGGGCCAATACTGCCATTGCTCCACACTGGGCCATTACTGCCAACGCTCCACATTGGGCTATTACTGCCAATGCTCCGCACTGGGCCGTTACTGCCAACACTCCACACAGGGCCGTTACTGCCAACGTTCCACACTGGGCTGTTACTGCCAATACTCCACACTGGGCTGTTACTGCCAACGCTCCGCACTGGGCCATTAATGCCAACGCTCCACATTGGGCCATTACTGCCATCGCTCCACACTATGCTGTTACTGCCAACGCTCCCGCACTGGGCCGTTACTGCCAACGTTCCACACTGGGCTGTTACTGCCAATACTCCACACTGGGCTGTTACTGCCAACGCTCCGCACTGGGCCATTACTGCCAATGCTCCACATTGGGCCATTACTGCCATCGCTCCACACTGGGCCATTCCTGCCAATGCTCTGCACTGGCCCATTACTGCCAAAGCTCCGCACTGGGCCGTTACTGCCAATGCTCTGCACTGGGCCGTTACTGCTAACTTTCCCACACTGGGCCATTACTGCCAACGCTCCACACTGTGCTGTTACTGCCAACGCTCCCGCACTGGGCCGTCACTGTCAACTTTCCCACACTGGGCCATTACTGCCAACGCTCCACACTGTGCTGTTACTGCCAACGCTCCGCACTGGGCCGTTACTGCCAATGCTCCACACTGGGCCGTTACGCGAATGCTCCACACTGGGCCGTTACTGCCAACCTCCCGCACTGGGACATTCATGCCAACGCTCCATACTGAGCCATTACTGCCAACGCTCTTGCACTGGGCCGTTACTGCCAATGCTCCACACTGGCCCATTACTGCCAACACTCCACACTGGGCCATTACTGCCAACGCTCCACACTGGGCCGTTATTGCCAACTTCCCGCACTGGACCATTCCTGCCAACGCTCCACACTGGGCTGTTACTGCCAACACTCTGCATTGGTCCATTCCTGCCAACGCTCCCGCAGTGGGCCATTCCTTCCAATGCTCCGCACTGGGCCATTCCTGCCAACGCTCCTGCACTGGGCCATTCCTGCCAATGCTCCACACTGGGCCGTTACTGCCAATGCTCCACACTGGGCCATTACTGCCAACACTCCCACACTGGGCCATTCCTGCCAACGCTCCTGCACTGGGCCATTCCTGCCAATGCTCCACACTGGGCCGTTACTGCCAACGCTCCACACTGGGCTGTTGCTGCCAACACTCCCACCCTGGGCCGTTACTGCCAACACTCCACACAGGGCTGTTACTGCCAACGCTCCCGCACTGAACCGTTAGTGCCAACACTCCCACACTGGGCTGTTACTGCTAACGCTCCGCAATGGGCCGTTTCTGCCAACGCTCTACACTGGGCCGTTACTGCCAACACTCCACACTGGGCCATTACTGCCAACATTCCACACAGGGCCATTACTGCCAACGTTCCACACTGGGCTGTTATTGCCAACACTCCACACTGTGCTGTTACTGCCAACGCTCCGCACTGGGCCATTACTGCCAACGCTCCACATTGGGCCATTACTGCCATCGCTCCACACTGTGCTGTTACTGCCAATGCTCCGCACTGGGCCGTTACTGCCAATGCTTGCACTGGGGCACTGGTGTCCCTGCTCTGAGCACTGGTAACTCACTCTGACTACTGGTTTCCCCACTCTGACCACTGGTCTCAGGTGTCCACACTCTCGAGGCTGTGGCTGGGTGTCCAAGACTAAGAGAAGGGAGGAGAAAGGGGAGAAAGAAAAAAAAAAGCTTGTGGAGTAGAGGAACTCTGGTTAGAGAACTCTACTGTGCTGCTATCTTATCAGTATGTGCATCAGGTGTATGTGTGTTAGTGTGCTGGGTGGGTAAGGTAGCAGGCAAGTAATGTGCCAGATGAGAAGGATGCCAGCTTGGGAGAAGCTAGGATGCTAGAGGTAGGCTACATGATGCCTAGGATACATGATGAGGGTCGTCTGTCTGTTGGGGAGATGACAGGATGCCAGATGGAAGTGAATTTGGATACCAGAAATAGTGCCAGATGGGGAAGATGCCATGATAACAGGTACATAGAGTGCCAGTCGGAATATATAGGCTAGGTCGGGATGGCTAGGAGAAATCGTTTGAAGGGAGACTTTGTATTCATTCTGGGTGCCAGGAGAAGTTGAGTACAGGTAAACTGGGAGGTTGGGTTGGGTCAGGTGTGGGCATCAGGTTGTGTGGTTGACTCTGGTCCAGTGACTCTGGTCAGATCGGTTCCAGGTATGGGGTAAGGTCGGACTTCAGGAAGCAGGTGGAGAGGAGGGGTCAGAGAGAGTGGGATTGATTCATATCCCGGGTTAGATCATGTCAGAGTCTGTGGGGTGCAAGGGGTCTGGGAGTATGTGAAGTAAGGGCGGGGTCTACTAAATAATTACTCAGGAGTATGACTGTGTATATAACAGCCTAACCATTCTTGAGTATCTATTTCGCTTCATTTCATTAGTACACTCAAAGCCTCCAATTCAATAAAGGTGTAGAAGAATTACTGGATGCAAAATCCAATGTCCCAAGTTTTGAACTGTTGTCTGATGGGGATTCTACAGGGTCCCCATCCACACCTCCTATCCATGTTGGAATGCTGACTGGCTGGCTTGCAGTAGAAGCCTGTGTTTCAGGTTGATAACCACCTTTCAGAACCCTGAGCTCATCCCTGTTGAGAGGTCTTTGGGCACATTTGCCAGAATCTTCCATTAGCAGTGATTTGTCAGCAATGAGACAACTTTTACATATGCACCCCAGAACGCATTCCATCCAGGTGCGGAACGGCCTAGCATGGCAACTGCTGTGCCCAGGACGGTAAGAAAGAGAAGGTTGTGTGTACAGCCCAGACCATCACGGAAACCACCCTCCCATCCCTGGGCTCCATTTACATTTCCCGTTGCCATGGAAAGGCTGCCAACATCATCAGAGACCCCTCCCATCCCAGTAATACTCTCCAATGCAAAAGTGTGGACTGCAGATGCTGGAGATCAGAGTCTAGATTAGAGTGGTGCTGGAAAAGCACAGCAGGTCAGGCAGCATCCGAGGAGCAGGACAATTGACGTTTCGGGCAAAAGCCCTTCATGAAGGGATTTTGCCTGAATTGCCAATTTTCCAATACTCTCCTATGACCTCTTCCATCAGGCAGAAGATACAGAATCAGTTGTGAAATACAAAACATCAAGACAAAATCAATCCAAAGTATTTAGTTGTAGGCAGTTGGAAATTAGTGAACACTTTCATGTGATGGACTGAGACTTTTGAACACATGCACCAACAGCTTCTTCCCTGCTGTTACTAGACTGATGAATGGACTCTCTAATTTCAAATCTAATGTTGATCTTACTTTGTGCACTGCCTGTGCTGCTGTAACCTTGTACACCTCGCTGGGTCTAGACATCCTGTGATCTGTGTGTTATGATCTACCTGTGCTGCTCACAAAACAAAACGTTTCACTGTACTTAGGTACACGTGACAACAATAAATCAAATCAAATTGGATGGTGGGCTGGTAGTACTGGCTTATCATTCCGAGATAAGTCCGTACCAAGTGAGAAGTCCGAATTGAGACAAAAAGAAACTCAGACTATGGCAATAAAACAGAGTTAGTATGTTCTTTCAACCTCAGAAATTTCAGTAACAATAGCAACCAGTTCAATAATTCATTAACGTCACAGGGTGTGAGGTTATGTGACTGAATGACGATTGTCAGTCTGGGGCATTGCTCAGCAATATCAAAGCTGCTAGGGTTAAAATCTAAACCAAAGATGTTAAATGGGTAGCTTAAAATAAAGCGCTCCAGAAGCTAGTGCCTCCAAATAAACCTGTTGGACTATAAACTGGTGTTGTGAGATTTTTAACTTTGTCCACCCCAGTTCCAATACCGGCAACTCCAAATCATAAAATAAAGATGGGGGAGCATTAGCACAGTTACAAAATATCAAAAGGAAAAGAAATAAATGCTAAAGTGAAACTGGTAAAGGAAATTAAAAGAAATATTAAAAGCATGTAAATAATGTGGCTGAAAAGAGTGGAGATGGAGTGCCTAATAAACCCTTCCAAATCACTTTTGTAAGGTATGTACAATGGGAAGGATGTGACAAATTTCAGAATCACTCCTACAACTGTATTGCCTAATGCTGGAGGTCCTCACATCACCTCCCCCAACCCACCCCCACCCCGTTCCCAGCTCTCAGTCTTAATTAAGAATCAGGCAGGAATCACCTTCTTCTGTTATAAAAGCAGAATACCGGGGATGCTGGAATTCTGAAATAAAAGGCAGGAAGTGCTGAAGGAACTCAGCTCCTTCTGACAGCATCTGTGGAGAAAGAAACAATGTTTCAGAATGATTCATCAGAACCCTGGATCTACTCAACAGTCATCCACCTGAAACCTTATGTGAAAATGTCAGAGTTAAATTTCAGAGAATGACTGCAGCAATGACAGAGGGAGCCAAGTTAGACTGGGTGGGCGAAGCAGAGAGATTAAGGTGGCCAGTGTCCTGCTGACAAGCTCTTGATGGTAAGACCAAGGTCCTGAGTTAGGAGGCTAGAGGGAGAGCTAGGTGGAGGGACAACATTGAAGTGCGGTGAAAGGATTTGTGGGAAATGAAGAGGAGAGCTGCCCAAAGAAGTGGACATGGAGGCAAGGACAATGGCAGAAGAGTCCAATGTCATGCCATGGCCCAAGGTTCAATGCACAGTCGAAGAACATTTGAGTACTTTCCAACCTTCTGGACTCCACACTGAGCTCAATAGCTTCAGTTCATTTGGATTATACACACCCCCTCCAAACCTCCGATCGCTACTTTCATGAGCTCACTGTCAGTACAGTTGACCTGCTTTCTGCTCTTAACACCTAACTCCTCAGCTATATCGCTTCTCTACTCCCAGTGGCACTCCCTTTCTCTTTCAATCAGGGGATCAAGGATTATGTGGAGCTGCAACCACAACCAGAGCAGCTGGAACCTTATTGAATGGTGAAAGAGGCTCGAAGAACCAAACTTCTGTTCCACATCATTCAGAACTACCAGAAGATTAAATGCAAATGTAACCCTTAAGGTCTATCAACAGCCTTGCATAATTCAGGTTTATATTGATTAGTCAAACAGTGCTTTCAAATGTTCCTTGATTTTCATTAATGACATGCACATGGGGTTAAATAGCTTACGCCTGAAATACCGCAGCCTTGGAATCTGTCTCAAAATTACCTATATTTTAGGCTAGAAAGACATCTATTTTATTAACTGGACCATCACACTCAGAGCAATTGTTAATTAAACAGAACAACCGACAGATAATAATCATTAATAGAAATGACAAGAAGAAATAAACAGAATAGATTAGTCCACATTAAGATAGAGCTGGGGACTATTAACAAATTTTGTTTATCCTGTTGTCATGGAACCTGTAATAAATAACATTGATTTCCCATTCATCATGATTTTAAAAGCCATTTCTTAAATAAATCACCATCAAAATCTTGACAGAACAGTGAATGCCTGCTTTATATTCCAGGAGAATAAACTTTCATGAGCAAATCATTTACAGTTCTAGAGACTGATATTCATATTTTAGCTTTTAATGTTACAAATTGTAACACATATTTTTTACTCGTGCAATATGTGCTTCAGATTATATGTGCCCAGACCATTATCCTATAGTGCAGTTTAGGTTCTCAACAACTTAACATTCACTGAGAAACTTCATCAGTCTAAATTGGCACCCAAATTAACAGCTCCATTTTTACACATTCTAATTTATGTTCAGTGACACAACTGAAGGGCAGAAGAGCAACTGTAGTGATTAATCAATCAGTAGTGCATTTGATTCTATGTCGCAATAAAACTCCATCTCATGTTCCAATGTTGTCATTTCCAATCATATCTTTTTTATATGAATTATGGAACAGTAGCGCAATAACCTGCTGGGTTATGTATTAATGGGATGCAAAATTGCATAATTAGTATTAGCTTTCTTTTCAATAGGCAGTTTAACTCGTAACTGCGTACAGTCTATACAATATTCAATCTGTCATTGCAAGCACTGCAGGGCAATATTATTCAGAAGCTGCAGGTTAACACAAGTTTGAATCTGTCTTCTCACCCAGCCATTATATTTTCATTGCTCCCATTCTATTAGTATGTTAGAACAAATATGCAACAATTCTCCAAGGCTGTGGATTAAACTGTAAAGCCAGTAAAACGTAGAAATGATGCCACTGGTCTAATTGGAGTACCACCAGATTTAATGGTTTACAAGATTCAATCAGACTACTTCAGTCATTTCCAAGTTTAACTCCTATCTCTTTAATAGGCATTTGCATAGGAGTTATAACTTAGTGGCATAAGGTCAACAGAGACCCAAGTGTACAGGATGCTGTACACCATCACATCTTATACTTTACAAAGATTCTTCATGTCCATTGACTGGGTATGGGATCAACTTCTATCAAGAACCCAGACATCATCATGCTGTGTACTGGTAAATGGTTACCAAATCCAGAGAACTGGCCACTAATGGTAGAGGAGAATCAGTTGATTGGCAGTGTAATGCAGTGGTGAAGTATGAGGCTAGCCCATCAATCTGACTGCAGAAGAGCAGGGTGAACTCTGAAGAGGAGAGCTATGGAAACAAGGAACAGTGGGTGAAGGACTCAAGGCCAACACTGTTGGCAGAGCGCTGAGAGGGCAACACTGGCA
Source organism: Chiloscyllium plagiosum (assembly GCF_004010195.1). Classification (NCBI taxonomy): domain Eukaryota; kingdom Metazoa; phylum Chordata; class Chondrichthyes; order Orectolobiformes; family Hemiscylliidae; genus Chiloscyllium; species Chiloscyllium plagiosum. Next base: position 6,785 of record NW_025202598.1, read on the forward strand.
AAGTTTGTGGAAAGCCCACAGAAAGCTTTAAAAAAAACTGGGCGGACATGGTGAGTAATGGATCATTGTAGATTCAAAGAGATGGGAAATAAGAAGCCACACACCATCAAAGGTCAAGAAGAAACAGGCCACTGTCGATGCCATTTGGAACATGGAGGTTTGCTTCTTGAATCAGATTTTTCTTCATTACCGCCACACTGATGTTGCAACCCAAGTAACTGAAAATGTCACAATCCAGAGGTCAGCTCTTGTAAAATTGGCAATGCTACTCCACCAATGTGTATGCCTTCCAAGGCAAGGATAAGGGAGCCCCTGTATCCCACACAGAGAGAGATGATTAATTGCATAGATATGAGGATCGGGTGAGTGGGGGTGGAGGGGTTGTTGGTTGTTGTGAGTGAGTTGGTTATGGAAGGGGGTTGCAAGTGGTAGATCTAAGAGTTGGATGCAAATTGTAAATAATTCGTGGAGTGTTCAACGTGCGGGGAGTCAAACGTTTTGAGGGGAAGATGGTGTGTGGGGAATTTGAAATACAGGGTTAACATTGCTCTGACAATAGCTGTAACAGCTGTCTGTAAGGAACTGTGTCATTATGATGTCCGATCATATGGAATGGGTACCCAAGTGTTGGATGTTCCAGAAATGACCCCTCTCGTGTCATCTCCAGTATGTAGTTATTCTGACTGTAGGTTGTTGTTCACTACCATGAGCGTGAACAACCTTAAATCAACAACCCAGCCCTTGTTTTACCACAGCGGATGCATTGTTTTTGAGAGAAGCTTTTCAGTTTTGACAACGTTGCAAAATACTGTGAGAAAAATGACTAGTCACACATATCCCATTCTATCACCCTTCTTTTGTATATTCAGTGGGAGGTTGGTAGGCATGGATATTGTGTGATATACAGACAATTTGCTACTTTAGATTAAAATTTCAATTCCAAAATGTATGCCTAGCAATGCTGTGTGTCTTCTGTATTATGCTACAGTATCATATGACACTGTGCTGTCTCCAGGCAGGGCTGAATCCACAACCACCTTGCTCAGCAATGTTGCAGCTACCAGCAAGCAACACTGTTGAGCTAGCTCAGATGGGATTTTTGTCCTTAGTTTACTCATGCAGATGTGGATTCATTGTCTGGCCCAGCATTTATTGCCCATCCCTAAT
>NW_025202599.1:0-5821 GCF_004010195.1 Chiloscyllium plagiosum
ACACTGCCACAGTGAGAGAACGTATGTTATGTGGCTCACACTGTCACAGTGAGAGAGAGTGTGTAATGTGGATCACACTGTCACAGTGAGTGAGAGTGTGTAATGTGGTTCACATTGTCAGAGTGAGTGAGAGTGTTTAATGTGGCTCACACTTGCACAGTGAGCGAGAGTGTGTAATGTGTCTCACACTGTCACAGGAAGTGAGAGTGTGCAATGTGGATCACCCTGTCACAGTGACTGAGAGTATATAATGTGGCTCACACTGTCACAGTGAGCGAGAGAGTGTAATGTGGATCACACTGTCACAGTGAGTGAGAGTTTATAAGGTGGCTCACGCTGTCACAGTGAGCGAGAGTGTGTAATGTGACTTACACTGTCACAGTGAGCATGAGTGTGTAATGTGACACACACTGTCATAGTGAGCATGAGTGTGTAATGTGACACACACTGTCACAGTGAGCGAGAGTGTGTAATGTGGCTCACGCTGTCACAGTGAGCGAGAGTGTGTAATGTGCATCACACTGTCACATTGAGCAAGAGTGTGAAATGTGGATCAGACTGTCACAGTGAGTGAGAGTGTGTAATGTGGCTCACACTGTCACACTGAGTGTGTGCAATAATGTGGCTCATACTGTCACAGTCAGTGAGAGTGTGTAATGTGGACCACACTGTCACAGTGAGCGAGAGTTTGTAAGGTGGCTCACGCTGTCACAGTGAGCGAGAGTTTGTAATGTGACTTACACTGTCACAGTGAGCATGAGTGTGTAATGTGACACACACTGTCACAGTGAGAGAGAGTATGTAATGTGGCTCAAACTGTCTCAGTGAGCATGAGTGTGTAATGTGGACCACACTGTCACAGTGTGCGAGAGTGTGTAATGGAGCTCACACTGTCACTGTGAGTGAGAGTGTGTCATGTGGATCATGCTGGCACTGTGAACGAGAGTGTGTAATGTGGATCACACTGCCACAGTGAGCGAGAGTTTGTAATGGTGCTCACACTGTCACAGTGAGTGAGAGTGTGTAATGTGGATCATACTGCCACAGTGAGAGAAAGTATGTTATGTGGCTCACACTGTCACAGTGAGTGAGAGTGTGTGTAATGTGGATCCCGCTGTCACAGTGAGTGAGATTTTGTAATGTGGATCACACTGCCACAGTGAGCGAGAGTGTGTAATGTGGATCACACTGTCACAGTGAGTGAGAGTGTGTAATGTGGTTAACATTGTCAGAGTGAGTGAGAGTGTTTAATGTGGCTCACACTTTCACAGTGAGCGAGAGTGTGTAATGTGTCTCACACTGTCACAGGGAGTGAGAGTGTGTAATGTGGATCACCCTGTCACAGTGAGAGAGAGTATATAATGTGGCTCACACTGTCACAGTGAGTGAGAGTTTATAAGGTGGCTCACGCTGTCACAGTGAGCGAGAGTGTGTAATGTGACTTACACTGTCACAGTGAGCATGAGTGTGTAATGTGACACACACTGTCACAGTGAGAGAGAGTATGTAATGTGTCTCACACTGTCACAGTCAGTGAGAGTGTGTAATGTGGACCACACTGTCACAGTGAGCGAGAGTTTATAAGGTGGCTCACGCTGTCACAGTGAGCGAGAGTGTGTAATGTGACTTATACTGTCACAGTGAGCATGAGTGTGTAATGTGACACACACTGTCACAGTGAGCGAGAGTGTGTAATGTGGCTCACGCTGGCACAGTGAACGAGAGTGTGTAATGTGACTTACACTGTCACATTGAGCAAGAGTGTGTAATGTGGCTCACACAGTTACAGTGAGCATGAGTGTGTAATGTGACTCACGCTGTCGCATTGAGAGAGAGTGTGTAATGTGGCTCACACTGTCACAGTGAGTGAGAGGGTAATGTGGATCACACTGCCACAGTGAGCAAGAGTGTGAAATGTGGATCAGACTGCCACAGTGAGTGAGAGTGTGTAATGTGGCTCACACTGTCACACTGAGTGAGTGCAATAATGTGGCTCACTCTGTCACAGTGAGTGAGTGTGTGTAATGTGGATCACACTGCCACAGTGAGCGAGAGTATGTAATGTGGTTCACAATTTCACAGTGAGCGAGAGTGTGTAATGTGACTCACACTGTCTCAGTGAGCGAGAGTGAGCAATGTGGCTCAAGCTGTCACTGTGTGCGCGAGTGTGTAATGTTGCTCACACTTTCACAGTGAGCGAGAGTGAGGAATGTATTTCAGACTGTCACATTGAGCACGGGTGTGCAATGTTGCTCACACTGTCACAGTGAGCGAGAGTGTGAAATGTGGTTCACACTGTCTCAGTGAGCGAGAGTGTGCAATATGCTTTAGACTCACAGTGAGTGAGAGTGTGTAATGTGACTCATGCTGTCACAGTGAGCGAGCATGTGTAATGTGGCTCACACAGTCACAGTGATTGAGAGTGCGTAATGTCGTTTAGACTCTCACAGTGAATGAGAGTGTGTAATGTAGCTCACACTGTCACAGTGGGCGACAGTGTGTAATGTGGCTCACACTGTCACAGTGAGCGAGAGGGTGTAATGTGACTCACACTGTCACAGTGAGCGAGAGTCTGTAATGGGGCTCACACTGTCACAGTGAGCGAGAGTGTGTAATATGGTTTACACTGTCACATTGAGCACGAGTGTGCAATGTTGATCACACTGTCACAGTGAGTGAGAGTGCGTAATGTGGCTCACGCTGTCACAGTGAGTGAGAGTGAATAATGTGACTCACGCTGTCACAGTGACTGAGAGTGTGTGATGTGGCTTATACTGTCACAGTGAGTGAGAGTGTGAAATGTAGCTCACACCGTCAAAGTCAGCGAGAGTGTGCAATGTGGTTCAAATTCTCAAAATGAGCACAAGACTGTGACCTGGATCACACTGCCACAGTGAGTGAGAGTGTGTAATGTGGTTAACATTGTCAGAGTGAGTGAGAGTGTTTAATGTGGCGCACACTTTCACAGTGAGCGAGAGTAAGACTGTAACCTGGCTCACACTGTCACAGTGAGTTAGAGTGTGTAATGTGGATCACACTGCCACAGTGAGAGAGAGTATGTAATGTGGCTCACACAGTCACTGAGTGAGAGTTTGTAATGTGGATCACACTGTCACAGTGAGTGAGAGTGTGTAACGTGGATCACACTGCCACAGTGAGAGAGAGTATGTTATGTGGCTCACACAGTCACAGTGAGAGAGAGTGTGTAATGTGGCTCACACAGTCACTGAGTGTGAGTTTGTAATGTGGATCACACTGTCACAGTGAGTGAGAGTGTGTAACGTGGATCACACTGCAACAGTGAGCGAGAGTGTGTAATGTGGATCACACTGTCACAGTGAGTGAGAGTGTGTAATGTGGATCACACCGCCACAGTGGGTGAGAGTGTGAAATGTGGATCACACTGTCACAGTGAGTGTGAGTGTGTAATGTGGTTAACATTGTCAGAGTGAGTGAGAGTGTTTAATGTGGCTCACACTTTCACAGTGAGCGAGAGTGTGTAATGTGTCTCACACTGTCACAGGGAGTGAGAGTGTGTAATGTGGCTCACACTGTCACAGTAAGTGAGAGTGTGTAATGTGGACCACACTGTCACAGTGAGCGAGAGTTTGTAAGGTGGCTCATGCAGTCACAGTGAGCGAGAGTGTGTAATGTGACTTACACTGTCACAGTGAGCATGAGTGTGTAATGTGACACACACTGTCACAGTGAGCGAGAGTGCGTAATGTGGCTCACGCTGTCACAGTGAGCGAGAGTGTGTAATGTGACTCACACTGTCACATTGAGCAAGAGTGTGTAATGTGGCTCACACTGTCACAGTGAGTGAGAGTGTGTAATATGGATCACGTTGCCACAGTGAGCGAGAGTGTGAAATATGGATCACAGTGCCTCAGTGAGTGAGAGCCTGTAATGTGGCTCACACTGTCACACTGAGTGAGTGCAATAATGTGGCTCACACTGTCACAGTGAGTGAGAGTGTGTAATGTGGATCACGTTGCCACAGTGAGCGAGAGTGTGAAATATGGATCACAGTGCCACAGTGAGTGAGAGCCTGTAATGTGGCTCACACTGTCACAGTGAGTAAGAGTGTGTAATGTGGTTAACACTGCCACAGTGAGCGAGAGTATGTAATGTGGTTCACACTTTCACAGTGAGCGAGAGTGTGCAATGTATTTCACACTGTCACATTGAGCACGGATGTGCAATGTTGCTCACACTGTCACAGTGAGCGAGAGTGCGTAATGTGGTTCACACTGTCTCAGTGAGCAAGAGTGTGCAATATGCTTTAGACTGTCACAGTGAGTGAGAGTGTGTAATGTGACTCACGCTGTCACAGTGAGCGAGCATGTGTAACGTGGCTCACACAGTCACAGTGTTTGAGAGTGCGTAATGTCGTTTAGACTGTCACAGTGAATGAGAGTGTGCAATGTATTTCACACTGTCACATTAAGCATGGGTGTGCAATGTTGCTCACACTGTCACAGTGAGCGAGAGTGTGTAATGTGGTTCACACTGTCTCAGTGAGCAAGAGTGTACAATATGCTTTAGACTGTCACAGTGAGTAAGAGTGTGGAATGTCGCTCACGCTGTCACAGTGAGCGAGAGAGTGTAATGTGACTCACACTGTCACAGTGAGCGAGAGTCTGTAATGGGGCTCACACTGTCACAGTGAGCGAGAGTGTGTAATATGGTTGAGACTGTCACATTGAGCACGAGTGTGCAATGTTGCTCACACTGTCACAATGAGTGAGAGTGCGTAATGTGGCTCACAATGCTGCAGTGAGTGAGAGTGTATAATGTGACTCACGCTGTCACAGTGACCGAGAGTGTGTGATGTGGCTTATACTGTCACAGTGAGTGAGAGTGTGAAATGTAGCTCACACCGTCAAAGTCAGCGAGAGTGTGCAATGTGGTTCAAATTCTCATATTGAGCACACGACTGTAACCTGGCTCACACTGTCACAGTGAGTGAGAGTGTGTAATGTGGCTCACACTGTCACAGTGAGCGAGAGTGTGTAATGTGGATCACACTGTCACAGTGAGTGAGAGTGTGTCATGTGGATCACATTGCCACAGTGAGCGAGAGTGAGAAATGTGGATCACACTGTCACAGTGAGTGTGAGTGTGTAATGTGGTTAACATTGTCAGAGTGAGTGAGAGTGTTTAATGTGGCTCACACTTTCACAGTGAGCGAGAGTGTGTAATGTGTCTCACACTGTCACTGGGAGAGAGAGTGTGTAATATGGATCACACAGTCACTGTGAGTGAGAGTGTGAAATGTGGATCACATTGTCACAGTGAGTGAGAGTGTGTAATGTGACTTACACTGTCACAGTGAGCATGAATGTGTAATGTGACACACACTGTCACAGTGAGCGAGAGTGTGTAATGTGGCTCACGCTGTCACAGTGAGCGAGAGTGGGTAATGTGACTCACACTGTCTCAGTGAGCGAGAGTGAGTAATGTGGCTCAAGCTGTCACTGTGAGTGCGAGTGTGTAATGTTGCTCACACTTTCACAGTGAGCGAGAGTGTGCAATGTATTTCACACTGTCACATTGAGCACGGGTGTGCAATGTTGCTCACGCTGTCACAGTGAGCGAGATTGCGTAATGTGGTTCACACTGTCTCAGTGATTGAGAGTGCGTAATTTCGTTTAGACTGTCACAGTGAATGAGAGTGTGTAATGTGGCTCACACTGTCACAGTGAGCGAGAGAGTGTAATGTGGATCACACTGTCACAGTGAGCGAGAGTCTGTAATGGGGCTCACACTGTCACAGTGAGCGAGAGTGTGTAATGTGGTTTACACTGTCACATTGAGC
>NW_025202599.1:6271-7952 GCF_004010195.1 Chiloscyllium plagiosum
CACAGTGAGCGAGAGTGTGTAATGTGGATCACACTGCCACAGTGAGCAAGAGTGTGTAATGTGACTTACACTGTCACAGTGAGCATGAGTGTGTAATGTGACACACACTGTCACAGTGAGCGAGAGTGAGTAATGTGGCTCACGCTGTCATAGTGAGCGAGAGTTTGTAATGTGACTCACGCTGTCACACTGAGTGTGTGCAATAATGTGGCTCATACTGTCACAGTGAGCGTGAGTATGTAATGTGGCTCACACTGTCACAGTGAGCGTGAGTGTGTAAGGTGGACCACACTGTCACAGTGAGCGAGAGTGGGTAATGTGGCTCACACTGCCACAGTGAGTGAGAGTGGGTAATGTGGCCCACACTGCCACAGTGAGTGAGAGTGTGTAATGGTGCTCACACTGTCACAGTGAGTAAGAGTGTGTAATGTGGATCACACTGCCACAGTGAGAGAAAGTATGTTATGTGGCTTACACTGTCACAGTGAGTGTGAGTGTGTGTAATGTGGATCCCACTGTCACAGTGAGTGAGAGTGTGTAATGTGGATCACACTGTCACAGTCATGAGTGTGTAATGTGACACACACTGTCACAGTGAGCGAGAGTGAGTAATGTGGCTCACACTGTCTCAGTGAGTGAGAGTGTGTAATGTGGTTAACATTGTCAGAGTGAGTGAGAGTGTTTAATGTGGCTCACACTTTCACAGTGAGCGAGAGTGTGTAATGTGTCTCACACTGTCACAGGGAGTGAGAGTGTGTAATGTGGCTCACACTGTCACAGTGAGTGAGAGTGTGTAATGTGGACCATACTGTCACAGTGAGCGAGAGTTTGTAAGGTGGCTCACGCAGTCACAGTGAGCGAGAGTGTGTAATGTGGATCACACTGTCACAGTGAGTGAGAGTGTGTGATGTGGACCACACTGTCACAGTGAGCGAGAGTTTGTAAGGTGGCTCACGCAGTCACAGTGAGCGAGAGTGTGTAATGTGACTTACACTGTCACAATGAGCATGAGTGTGTAATGTGACACACACTGTCACAGTGAGCGAGAGTGTGTAATGTGGCTCACGCTGTCATAGTGAGCGAGAGTGTGTAATGTGACTCACACTGTCACATTGAGCAAGAGTGTGTAATGTGGCTCACACAGTTACAGTGAGTGTGAGTGTGTAATGTGACTCACGCTGTCGCATTGAGAGAGAGTGTGAAATGTGGCTCACACTGTCACAGTGAGTGAGAGTGTGTAATGTGGATCACACTGCCACAGTGAGCAAGAGTGTGAAATGTGGATCAGACTGCTACAGTGAGTAAGAGTGTGTCATGTGGCTCACACTGTCACACTGAATGGGTGCAATAATGTGGCTCATACTGTCACAGTCAGTGAGAGTGTGTAATGTGGATCAAACTGTCACAGTGAGCAAGAGTGTGTAATGTGGATCACACTGCCACAGTGAGCGAGAGTGTGTAATGTAGATCACATTGTCACAGTGAGTGAGAGTGTGTAATGTGGTTAACATTGTCAGAATGAGTGAGAGTGTGTCATGTGGATCACACTTTCACAGTGGGCGAGGGTGTGTAATGTGTCTCACACTGTCACAGGGAGTGATAGTGTGTAATGTGGATCAACCTGTCACAGTGAGAGAGAGTATGTAATGTGGCTCACTCTGTCACAGTGAGCGAGAGTGTG
>NW_025202600.1:0-2422 GCF_004010195.1 Chiloscyllium plagiosum
TACCCATGAGCTCCTGTCAATCACTGAGTACCCACGTGCCCCTGTCAATCACTCAGTGCCTACGTTCCCCTGTCAATCACTGAGTGCCCATGTGCTCCTGTCAATCACACAGTGCCTACGTTCCCCTGTCAATCAATGAGTGCCATGTGCTCCTGTCAATCATTCAGTGCACACGTGCCCCTGTCAATCACACAGTGCCCATGTGCTCCTGTCAATCACACAGTGCCCATGCCCATGTGCTCCTGTCAATCACTGAGTGCCCGCGTGCCCCTGTCAATCACTGAGCGCCCTCGTGTACCTGTCAATCGCACAGTGCCCATGTTCCCCTGTCAATCACTGAGCGCCCTCGTGTACCTGTCAATCACACAGTGCCCATGTTCCCCTGACAATGACTCAGTGCCCATGTGCTCCTGTCAATCACACACTGCCCACGTTCCCCTGTCAATCACACAGTGCCCATGTGCCCCTGTCAATCACACACTGCCCACATGCCCCTGTCAATCACACAGTGCCCATGTGCTCCTGTCAATCACACAGTGTCCACATGCCCCAGTCAATCACTGAGTGCCCATGTGCTCCTGTCAATCACACAGTGCCCATGTGCCCCTGTCAATCACACAGTGCCCACGTGCACCTGTCAATCACTCAGTGCCCACGTGCCCCTGTCAATCACTGAGTGCCCATGTGCTCCTGTCAATCACTGAGAGCCCAAGTCACCCTGTCAATCACACAGTGCCCATGTGCCCCTGTCATTTACTGAGTGCCCACGAGGTCCTGTCAATCACTGAGTGCCCACGAGCTCCTGTCAATCACACAGTGCCCGTGTGTTCCTGTCAATCACACACTGACAATGTGCCCCTGTCAATTACTGAGTGCCCATGTGCTCCTGTCAATCACACAGTGCCCATGTGCTCCTGTCAATCACTGACTGCCCATGTGCTCCTCTCAATCACACAGTGCCCATGTGCCCCTGTCAATCACTGAGTGCCCACGTGCTCCTGTCAATCACTGAGTGCCCATGTGCCCCTGTCAATCACTCAGTGCCCACGTGCCCCTGTCAATCACTGAGTGCCCACGTGATCCTGTCAATGACTGAGTGCCCGCGGCCCCTGTCAATCACACAGTGCCCATGTGCCCCTGTCAATCACACAGTACTCATGTGCTTCTGTCAATCACTGAGTTCCCACGTGCCCCTGTCAATCACGCAGTGCCCGGGTATTCCTGTCAATCACTGAGTGCGCATGGGCTCCTGTCAATCACACAGTGCCCACGTGCCCCAGTCAATCACACAGTTCCCGTGTGTTCCTGTCAATCACACAGTGCCAATGTGCCCTGTCAATTACTGAGTGCCCACGAGCTCCTGTCAATCACTGAGTGCCCATGTGCTCCTGTCAATCACTGAGAGCCCACGTGGCCCTGTCAATCACACAGTGCCCATGTGCTCCTGTCAATCACACAATGCCCACGTGCCCCTGTCAATCACTGAGTGCCCACGTGCCCCTGTCAATCACTCAGTTCCCATGTGTTCCTGTCAATCACACAGTGTCAACGTGCCCCTGTCAATCACACATTGCCCATGTGTTCCTGTCAATCACTCAGTGCCCACGTGCCCCTGTCAATCACTGAGTGCCAACGTGCCCCTGTCAATCACACAGTGCCCATGTGCTCCTGTCAATCATGGAGTGCCCATTTGCTCCTGACAATCACTCAGTGCCCACGTGCCCCTGTCAATCACACAGTGCCCAAGTGCCCCTGTCAATCACTGAGTGCCCATCTGCTCCTGTCAATCACTCAGTGCCCATGTGCTCCTGTCAATCACTCAGTGCCCACGTGCCCCTGTCAATCACACAGTGCCCATGTGCTCCTGTCAATCACTGAGAGCCCAAGTGACCCTGTCAATCACACAGTGCGCATGTGCCCCTTTCAATCACTGAGTGCCCACGTGCCCCTGTCAATCACACAGTGCCCATGTGCTCCTGTCAATCACTGAGCGCCCACGTGCCCCTGTCAATCACTGAGTGCCCACGTGCCCCTGTCAATGACTCAGTGCCCAGGTGATCCTATCAATCACTCAGTGCCCACGTGCTCCTGTCAATCACACAGTGCCCACGTCTCCATGTCAATCACTCAGTGCCCACGTGCCCCTGTCAATCACTGAGTGCCCATGTGTTCCTGTCAATCACACAGTGCCTACATGCCCCTGTCAATCACACAGTGCCCATGTGTTCCTGTCAATCACACAGTGCCCACGTGCCCCTGTCAATCACTGAGTGCGCACATGCCCCTGTCAATCACAAAGTGCCCATGTGCTCCTGTCAATCACGGAGTGCCCATTTGCTCCTGACAATCACTCAGTGCCCATGTGCCCCTGCCAATCACACAGTGCCCACGTGCCCGTCAATCACTGAGTGCCCATGTGCTC
>NW_025202600.1:2474-7954 GCF_004010195.1 Chiloscyllium plagiosum
TGCCCCTGTCAATCACTGAGTGCCCATGTGTTCCTGTCAATCACACAGTGTCTACGTGCCCCTGTCAAACACTGAGTGCCAACGTGCCCCTGTCAATCACACAGTGCCCATGTGCTCCTGTCAATCACTGAGAGCCCACGTGCCCCTGTCAATCACACAGTGCGCATGTGCACCTGTCAATCACTGAGTGCCCATGTGCCCCTGTCAATCACACAGTGACCATGTGCTCCTGTCAATCACACAATGCCCACGTGCCCCTGTCAATCGCTCAGTGCCCATGTGATCCTATCAATCACTCAGTGCCCACGTGCTCTTGTCAATCACACTGTGCCCACATCTCCATGTCAATCACACAGTGCCCACGTGCCCCTGTCAATCACTGAGTGCGCACATGCCACTGTCAATCACACAGTGCCCATTTGCTCCTGTCAATCACGGAGTGCCCATTTGCTCCTGACAATCACTCAGTGCCCATGTGCCCCTGCCAATCACGCAGTGCCCACGTGCCCCTGTCAATCACTGAGTGCCCATGTGCTCCTGTCAATCACTGAATGCCCATGTGCTCCTGCCAATCATAAATTGCCCACGTACCGCTGTCAATCACACTATGCCCATGTCAATCACTGAGAGCCCACGTTCCCCTGTCAATCACACAGTGCCCATGTGCACCTGTCAATCACACACTGCCCACGTTCCCCTGTCAATCACACAGTGCCCATGTGCTCCTGTCAATCACACACTGCCCACATGCCCCTGTCAATCACTGAGTGCCCAAGTGCCCTTGTCAATCACACAGTGCCCATGTGCTCCTGTCAATCACTGAGTACCCACGTGCCCCTGTCAATCACACAGTGCCTACGTTCCCCTGTCAATCACTGAGTGCCCATGTGCTCCTGTCAATCACACAGTGCCTACATGCCCCTGTCAAACAGTGAGCGCACAAGTGCTCCAGTCAATCACTGAGTGCACACGTGCCCCTGTCAATCACTGTGTACCAACGTGCCCCTGTCAATCACACAGTGCCCACGTGTCCCTGTCACTCAGTGCCCGTGTGCCCCTGTCAATCACATAGTGCCCATGTGCACCTGTCAATCACTGAGTGCCCACGAGCTCCTGTCAATCACACAGTGCCCATGTGCTCCTGTCAATCACTGACTGCCCATGTGCTCCTGTCAATCACACAGTGCTCATGTGCCCCTGTCAATCACTGACCGCCCACGTGCCTCTGTCAATCACTCAGTTCCCATGTGATCCTATCAATCACTCAGTGCCCACGTGCTCCTATCAATCACACAGTGCCCACGTCTCCATGTCAATCACTCAGTGCCCACGTGCCCCTGTCAATTACTGAGTGCCCACGTGCCCGTGTCAATCACACAGTGCCCATGTGCTCCTGTCAATCACTGAGAGCCCAAGTGACCCTGTCAATCACACAGTGCCCATGTGCTCCTGTCAATCACACAATGCCCACGTGCCCCTGTCAATCACTGAGTGCCCACGTGACCCTGTCATTGACTCAATGCCCATGTGATCCTATCAATCACTCAGTGCCCACGTGCTCCTGTCAATCACACAGTGCCCACGTCTCCATGTCAATCACTCAGTGCCCACGTGCCCCTGTCAATCACTGAGTGCCCATGTGTTCCTGTCAATCACACAGTGCCTACATGCCCCTGTCAATCACACAGTGCCCATGTGTTGCTGTCAATCACACAGTGCCCACGTGCCCCTGTCAATCACTGAGTGCGCAATGCCCCTGTCAATCACACAGTGCCCATGTGCGCCTGTCAATCACGGAGTGCCCATTTGCACCTGACAATCACTCAGTGCCCATGTGCCCCTGCCAATCACACAGTGCCCACGTGCCCGTCAATCACTGAGTGCCCATGTGCTCCTGTCAATCACTGAATGCCCATGTGCTCCTGCCAATCATAAATTGCCCACGTACCGCTGTCAATCACACAGTGCCCATGTCAATCACTGAGAGCCCACGAGCCCTTGTCAATCACACAGTGCCCATGTGCTCCTGTCAATCACACACTGCCCACATGCCCCTGTCAATCACACAGTGCCCATGTACTCATGTCAATCACTGAATACCCATGTGCCCCTGTCAATCACACAGTGCCTACGTTCCACTGTCAATCACTGATTGTCCATGTGCACCTGTCAATCACTGAGTGCCCACGAGCTCCTGTCAATCACACAGTGCCCATGTGTTCCTGTCAATCACTGACTGCCCATGTGCTCCTGTCAATCACATAGTGCTCATGTGCCCCTGTCAATCACTGAGTGCCCACGTGCTCCTGTCAATCACTGAGAGCCCATGTGCTCCTGTCAATCACTCAGTGCCCACGTGCCCCTGTGAATCACACAGTGCCCATGAGCTCCTGTCAATCACTGAGTGCCCAAGTGCCCTTGTCAATCACACAGTGCCCATGTACTCATGTCAATCACTGAATACCCATGTGCCCCTGTCAATCACACAGTGCCTACGTTCCACTGTCAATCACTGATTGTCCATGTGCTCCTGTCAATCACTGACTGCCCATGTGCTCCTGTCAATCACATAGTGCTCATGTGCCCCTGTCAATCACTGAGTGCCCACGTGCTCCTGTCAATCACTGAGTGCCCATGTGCTCCTGTCAATCACTGAGAACCCACGTGCCCCTGTCAATCACACAGTGCCTACGTTCCCCTGTCAATCACTGAGTGCCCATGTGCTCCTGTCAATCATACAGTGCCCATATGGACCTGTCAATGACACAGTGCCTTTGTGCTCCTGTCAATCACTGAGTCCCCATGTGCTCCTGTCAATCACACAGTGCCCACGTGTCCCTGTCACTCAGTGCCCACGTGCCCCTGTCAAACACACAGTGCCCATGTGCACCTGTCAATCACTGAGTGGACACGTGACACTGTCAATCACTGAGTGCCCACGTGCCCCTGTCAATCACTGAGTGCACATGTGCTCCTGTCAATCACACAGTGCCCATGTGCCCCTGTCAATCACTGAGTGCCCATGTGCCCTTGTCGATCACACAGTACCCATGAGCTCCTGTCAATCACTGAGTACCCCGTGCCCCTGTCAATCACACAGTGCCTACGTTCCCCTGTCAATCACTGAGTGCCCATGTGCTCCTGTCAATCACTCAGTGCACACGTGCCCCTGTCAATCACACAGTGCCCATGTGCTCCTGTCAATCACACAGTGTCCATGTGCCCCTGTCAATCACACAATGCCCATGTGCTCCTGTCAATCACTGAGTGCCCGCGTGCCCCTGTCAATCACTGAGCGCCCTCGAGTACCTGTCAATCACACAGTGCCCATGTTCCCCTGACAATGACTCAGTGCCCATGTGCTCCTGTCAATCACACAGTGCCCATGTGCCCCTGTCAATCACTGAGTGCCCATGTGCCCCCGTCAATCACACAGTGCTCCCGTGCCCCTGTCAATCACTCAGTGCCCACGTGCCCCTTTCAATCACACAGTGCCCATGTGCTCCTGTCAATCACTGAGAGCCCAAGTCACCCTGTCAATCACACAGTGCCCATGTGCCCCTGTCATTTACTGAGTGCCCACGAGTACCTGTCAATCACTGAGTGCCCACGAGCTCCTGTCAATCACACAGTGCCCGTGTGTTCCTGTCATTCACACACTGACAATGTGCCCCTGTCAATTACTGAGTGCCCATGTGCTCCTGTCAATCGCACAGTGCCCATGTGCTCCTGTCAATCACTGACTGCCCATGTGCTCCTCTCAATCACACAGTGCCCGTGTGCCCCTGTCAATCACTGAGTGCCCACGTGCTCCTGTCAATCACTGAGTGCCCATGTGCCCCTGTCAATCACTCAGTGCCCACGTGCCCCTGTCAATCACTGAGTGCCCATGTGATCCTGTCAATGACTGAGTGCCCGCGGCCCCTGTCAATCACACAGTGCCCATGTGCCCATGTCAATCACACAGTACCCATGTGCTTCTGTCAATCACTGAGTTCCCACGTGCCCCTGTCAATCACGCAGTGCCTGGGTATTCCTGTCAATCACTGAGTGCGCATGTGCTCCTGTCAATCACACAGTGCCCACGTGCCCCAGTCAATCACACAGTTCCCGTGTGTTCCTGTCAATCACACAGTGCCAATGTGCCCTGTCAATTACTGAGTGCCCACGAGCTCCTGTCAATCACTGAGTGCCCATGTGCCCCGGTCAATCACTGAGTGCCCACGTGCCCCTGTCAATCACGCTGTGCCCGTGTGCTCCTGTCAATCACTGAGGGCCCACGTGACCCTGCCAATCACTCAGTGCACATGTGCTCCTGTCAATCACACACTGCCCACGTTCCCCTGTCAATCACACAGTGCCTGTGTGTTCCTGTCAATCACACAATGCACATGTGCCCCTGTCAATTACTGAGAGCCCACGAGCTCCTGTCAATCACTGAGTGCCCACGAGCTCCTGTCAATCACACAGTGCCCGTGTGTTCCTGTCAATCACACACTGCCCATGTGCCACTGTCAATTACTGGGTGCCCACGAGCTCCTGTCAATCACACAGTGCCCATGTGCTCCTGTCAATCACTGACTGCCCATGTGCTCCTGTCAATCACTGACTGCCCATGTGCTCCTGTCAATCACACAGTGCCCCTGTCAATCACACAGTGCCCACGTGCCCCAGTCAATCACACAGTGCCCATGTGCGCCTGTCAATCACACACTGCACACATGCCCCTGTCAATCACACAGTGCCCATGTGCTCCTGTCAATCACAAAGTGTCCACATGCCCCTGTCAATCACTGAGTGCCCATGTGCTCCTGTCAATCACACACTGCCCATGTGCTCCTGTCAATCACACAGTGCCCCTGTCAATCACTGACTGCCCACGTGCTCCTGTCAATCACTGAGTGCCCATGTGCCCCGGTCAATCACTGAGTGCCCACGTGCCCCTGTCAATCACACAATCCCCACATGCCCCTGTCAATCACTGAGTGCCCACGTGCCCCGGTCAATCACAGTGCCCACGTCTCCCTGACAAACACTGAGTGCCCATGTGCTCCTGTCAATCACACAGTGCCTACGTGCCCCTGTCAATCACACGGTGCCCATGTGATCCTATCAATCCCTCAGTGCCGATGTGCTCCTGTCAATCACAGTGCCCACGTCTCCCTGTCAATCACACAGTGTCCACGTGCTCCTGTCAATCACTGAGTGCCCACGTGCTCCTTTCAATCACTGAGTGCCCACGTGCCCCTGTCAATCACACAGTGCCCATGTGCTCCTGTCAATCACACAGTGCCCATATGCTCCTGTCAATCACATAGTGCCCACGTGCCCCTGTCAATCACTGAGTGCCCATGTGCTCCTGTCAATCACACAGTGCCCAAGTGCCTCTGTCAGTCACACAGTGCCCACGTGCTCCTGTCAATCACACAGTGCCCATGTGCTTCGGACAATCACTCAGTGCCCACATGCCCATGTCAATC
>NW_025202601.1:0-1674 GCF_004010195.1 Chiloscyllium plagiosum
CTCATACTCCCCAGATACTTCCTCTGATATTGTCGCAGATACCTCACTCGCTCTACCATCAAGTTTCGTTTGGCCACTGGCCACTGCAATTATTTAGCCACGTTTTCAAATGAAATGAAAAAAAAATTCCATATTGTACTCATCCAATTCCGGCAAGGCGTGAATATACTTTAAAAAGTATCTCACCAGGCTTTTGACTACCATGGGTTTACTAATTTTCACGCTGTTCCAAACTAAGCTTACTTCCAGCCTTTATCTCCATCTTTTCCCTCTGACTTTCCACTCTCAGTGCCCATCTCTTAAGTTCAAACTCTCTCTCTCTTTTTGTTTCTCTCCTGCTAAAACCATTCTTTTTTTTCTCTTTCCTAGATAAAACCAATTCTTTCTCTTTGTTTCTCTTTTAATTTTAGTCGTAACGCAAACTGCTTCATTTTTGCTTCTAATTCAAGCTGCTTTATTTGTGATTGAAGTTGAGTAATTTCTACAGACCCCAATGGAGTTTCCAGCAAATTGGACTGCTGAGCTACTGCTGCAATCATCTCATCTTGCCTCACATTAGGAGGTAACTTCAACTCCACCTTGTTTACGAATTCCCGCAGCTTGGACTTACGTGCATTTTGTACAACTCCCAAGGTCGATTCTCCGAACTCCAACACACTCTTTGTGACTGCAAGTGGTATTGTTTTCTGAAGTTCTGTTTACCCACCAAATCAACACACTAAAAAAAGAGATTCTAAAACCTGCTGTCTAAATTCCGTAAAGGCCCCCAAATTTGATATGAACCACGCCCGACCCCTCACAACATTTTTAAGCAGGCAGTCCAGAAGGAATTTTGGTATTTGTTGAAGATTAGTGTATAGTGGATATTTCCGGATTGGGTTAGCTGGTCAGAGGGTCGAGTTTTATACAAAAAAACTTTATTTACCAAATTACGAAATGAAGCACATGAAACTGAAAATTGAATATCCAACTAACTTACCTTATCCAACCAAGAGGCTATCCTGACTTTAAGACGTTGTTCCAAAATACTTGCAAGAATTACAATAAACAAATACTTTAATCACAAAAAGGAAATCTGATACAAAAAGCTTACAGGTGATGAGGTCGGAAGAGAAGGAGGGGGAGAGCATCCAATTTCAACAGGGGCCCTAACTCAGCTAATCCCCAAACTGAATCCATCTGCCCAGCCAGAGAGCTGACTACGTCCTCTTGATTATACAAGGTTTTATTTAAAGACTTGAAAGTGTTCTGCCTGAGGCATTACCTGTTAGGTATAAACAAAATAACCCAAATGAACCTTTCAAAACTCAGACATATTGGAATCTTGGGTCATTTAGAACCTCACTGAAGAAGAAAATTCAAGGATAACATGACCTTGTAAAAGGGCCAGCTTTGTTACAACATATGCCATATTTGACTTTGGACTGAATTCAAACAATGTAAGTCTTTCTGCTTGAAGCCAGTAAAGGGTGTTAAGGTGTTTGTGAGTTTTTATTAAAAAAAGGTGCAGAAGCACATTGAGTGTTGAAGGTACAAAATTGCCTCAATAGGTCAATGAAGGGAATGCCCAGGCAAATCCACATTTCCTGTCTATTGGAATGCAAATGTATCCATTGTAAATATATTGGCTAGTGCCTGTTCTAGTCGAGGAGCGATCAGCACGGTAACAACATC